>NC_090396.1:14122059-14422059 GCF_036365525.1 Heterodontus francisci
TAGTGTTTATTCTGTTTAGGGTAGTATAGGTTCCAGTAGTATAGTGTTTATTCTGTTTAGGGTAGTATAGGTTCCAGTAGTATTGTGTTTATTCTGTTTAGGGTAGTATTGGTTCCAGTAGTATAGTGTTTATTCTGTTTAGGGTAGTATAGGTTCCAGTAGTATTGTGTTTATTCTGTTTAGGGTAGTATTGGTTCCAGTAGTATAGTGTTTATTCTGTTTAGGGTAGTATTGGTTACAGTAGTATTGTGTTTATTCTGTTTAGGGTAGTATTGGTTCCAGTAGTATAGTGTTTATTCTGTTTAGGGTAGTATAGGTTCCAGTAGTATTGTGTTTATTCTGTTTAGGGTAGTATTGGTTCCAGTAGTATAGTGTTTATTCTGTTTAGGGTAGTATAGGTTACAGTAGTATAGTGTTTATTCTGTTTAGGGTAGTATTGGTTACAGTAGTATTGTGTTTATTCTGTTTAGGGTAGTATTGGTTACAGTAGTATTGTGTTTATTCTGTTTAGGGTAGTATTGGTTCCAGTAGTATAGTGTTTATTCTGTTTAGGGTAGTATAGGTTACAGTAGTATAGTGTTTATTCTGTTTAGGGTAGTATTGGTTCCAGTAGTATAGTGTTTATTCTGTTTAGGGTAGTATAGGTTACAGTAGTATAGTGTTTATTCTGTTTAGGGTAGTATTGGTTCCAGTAGTATAGTGTTTATTCTGTTTAGGGTAGTATTGGTTCCAGTAGTATAGTGTTTATTCTGTTTAGGGTAGTATTGGTTCCAGTAGTATAGTGTTTATTCTGTTTAGGGTAGTATTGGTTACAGTAGTATTGTGTTTATTCTGTTTAGGGTAGTATTGGTTCCAGTAGTATAGTGTTTATTCTGTTTAGGGTAGTATAGGTTCCAGTAGTATAGTGTTTATTCTGTTTAGGGTAGTATTGGTTACAGTAGTATTGTGTTTATTCTGTTTAGGGTAGTATTGGTTCCAGTAGTATAGTGTTTATTCTGTTTAGGGTAGTATAGGTTACAGTAGTATAGTGTTTAATCTGTTTAGGGTAGTATTGGTTCCAGTAGTATAGTGTTTATTCTGTTTAGGGTAGTATAGGTTACAGTAGTATAGTGTTTAATCTGTTTAGGGTAGTATTGGTTCCAGTAGTATAGTGTTTATTCTGTTTAGGGTAGTATTGGTTACAGTAGTATTGTGTTTATTCTGTTTAGGGTAGTATTGGTTCCAGTAGTATAGTGTTTATTCTGTTTAGGGTAGTATAGGTTACAGTAGTATAGTGTTTAATCTGTTTAGGGTAGTATTGGTTCCAGTAGTATAGTGTTTATTCTGTTTAGGGTAGTATAGGTTACAGTAGTATAGTGTTTAATCTGTTTAGGGTAGTATTGGTTCCAGTAGTATAGTGTTTATTCTGTTTAGGGTAGTATAGGTTACAGTAGTATAGTGTTTAATCTGTTTAGGGTAGTATTGGTTCCAGTAGTATAGTGTTTATTCTGTTTAGGGTAGTATAGGTTACAGTAGTATAGTGTTTAATCTGTTTAGGGTAGTATTGGTTCCAGTAGTATAGTGTTTAATCTGTTTAGGGTAGTATTGGTTACAGTAGTATTGTGTTTATTCTGTTTAGGGTAGTATAGGTTACAGTAGTATAGTGTTTAATCTGTTTAGGGTAGTATTGGTTCCAGTAGTATAGTGTTTATTCTGTTTAGGGTAGTATAGGTTACAGTAGTATAGTGTTTATTCTGTTTAGGGTAGTATTGGTTACAGTAGTATTGTGTTTATTCTGTTTAGGGTAGTATTGGTTCCAGTAGTATAGTGTTTATTCTGTTTAGGGTAGTATAGGTTACAGTAGTATAGTGTTTATTCTGTTTAGGGTAGTATTGGTTCCAGTAGTATTGTGTTTATTCTGTTTAGGGTAGTATAGGTTACAGTAGTATAGTGTTTATTCTGTTTAGGGTAGTATTGGTTCCAGTAGTATAGTGTTTATTCTGTTTAGGGTAGTATAGGTTACAGTAGTATAGTGTTTATTCTGTTTAGGGTAGTATTGGTTACAGTAGTATAGTGTTTATTCTGTTTAGGGTAGTATTGGTTCCAGTAGTATTGTGTTTATTCTGTTTAGGGTAGTATAGGTTACAGTAGTATAGTGTTTAATCTGTTTAGGGTAGTATTGGTTCCAGTAGTATAGTGTTTATTCTGTTTAGGGTAGTATAGGTTACAGTAGTATAGTGTTTATTCTGTTTAGGGTAGTATTGGTTACAGTAGTATTGTGTTTATTCTGTTTAGGGTAGTATTGGTTCCAGTAGTATAGTGTTTATTCTGTTTAGGGTAGTATTGGTTACAGTAGTATTGTGTTTATTCTGTTTAGGGTAGTATTGGTTACAGTAGTATTGTGTTTATTCTGTTTAGGGTAGTATAGGTTACAGTAGTATAGTGTTTAATCTGTTTAGGGTAGTATTGGTTACAGTAGTATTGTGTTTATTCTGTTTAGGGTAGTATAGGTTACAGTAGTATAGTGTTTAATCTGTTTAGGGTAGTATTGGTTACAGTAGTATTGTGTTTATTCTGTTTAGGGTAGTATTGGTTACAGTAGTATAGTGTTTATTCTGTTTAGGGTAGTATAGGTTACAGTAGTATAGTGTTTATTCTGTTTAGGGTAGTATTGGTTACAGTAGTATAGTGTTTATTCTGTTTAGGGTAGTATTGGTTCCAGTAGTATTGTGTTTATTCTGTTTAGGGTAGTATTGGTTACAGTAGTATAGTGTTTATTCTGTTTAGGGTAGTATTGGTTACAGTAGTATTGTGTTTATTCTGTTTAGGGTAGTATAGGTTACAGTAGTATAGTGTTTAATCTGTTTAGGGTAGTATTGGTTACAGTAGTATTGTGTTTATTCTGTTTAGGGTAGTATTGGTTACAGTAGTATAGTGTTTATTCTGTTTAGGGTAGTATAGGTTACAGTAGTATTGTGTTTATTCTGTTTAGGGTAGTATTGGTTACAGTAGTATAGTGTTTATTCTGTTTAGGGTAGTATAGGTTACAGTAGTATAGTGTTTAATCTGTTTAGGGTAGTATTGGTTACAGTAGTATTGTGTTTATTCTGTTTAGGGTAGTATTGGTTACAGTAGTATTGTGTTTATTCTGTTTAGGGTAGTATTGGTTACAGTAGTATAGTGTTTATTCTGTTTAGGGTAGTATAGGTTACAGTAGTATTGTGTTTATTCTGTTTAGGGTAGTATTGGTTACAGTAGTATAGTGTTTATTCTGTTTAGGGTAGTATAGGTTACAGTAGTATAGTGTTTAATCTGTTTAGGGTAGTATTGGTTACAGTAGTATTGTGTTTATTCTGTTTAGGGTAGTATTGGTTCCAGTAGTATTGTGTTTATTCTGTTTAGGGTAGTATTGGTTCCAGTAGTATAGTGTTTATTCTGTTTAGGGTAGTATTGGTTCCAGTAGTATAGTGTTTATTCTGTTTAGGGTAGTATTGGTTACAGTAGTATAGTGTTTATTCTGTTTAGGGTAGTATTGGTTACAGTAGTATTGTGTTTATTCTGTTTAGGGTAGTATTGGTTACAGTAGTATAGTGTTTATTCTGTTTAGGGTAGTATAGGTTACAGTAGTATTGTGTTTATTCTGTTTAGGGTAGTATTGGTTCCAGTAGTATAGTGTTTATTCTGTTTAGGGTAGTATTGGTTACAGTAGTATAGTGTTTATTCTGTTTAGGGTAGTATTGGTTACAGTAGTATTGTGTTTATTCTGTTTAGGGTAGTATTGGTTCCAGTAGTATAGTGTTTATTCTGTTTAGGGTAGTATTGGTTCCAGTAGTATAGTGTTTATTCTGTTTAGGGTAGTATTGGTTACAGTAGTATTGTGTTTATTCTGTTTAGGGTAGTATAGGGTACAGTAGTATAGTGTTTATTCTGTTTAGGGTAGTGTAGGTGACAGTAGTATTGTGTTTATTCTGTTTAGGGTAGTGTAGGGTACAGTAGTATTGTGTTTATTCTGTTTAGGGTAGTATTGGTTCCAGTAGTATAGTGTTTATTCTGTTTAGGGTAGTATTGGTTACAGTAGTATTGTGTTTATTCTGTTTAGGGTAGTATAGGGTACAGTAGTATAGTGTTTATTCTGTTTAGGGTAGTGTAGGTGACAGTAGTATTGTGTTTATTCTGTTTAGGGTAGTGTAGGTTACAGTAGTATAGTGTTTATTCTGTTTAGGGTAGTATAGGTTACAGTAGTATAGTGTTTATTCTGTTTAGGGTATTATTGGTTACAGTAGTATTGTGTTTATTCTGTTTAGGGTAGTATAGGTTACAGTAGTATAGTGTTTATTCTGTTTAGGGTAGTATTGGTTCCAGTAGTATAGTGTTTATTCTGTTTAGGGTAGTATTGGTTACAGTAGTATTGTGTTTATTCTGTTTAGGGTAGTATTGGTTACGGTAGTATAGTGTTTATTCTGTTTAGGGTAGTATTGGTTACAGTAGTATTGTGTTTATTCTGTTTAGGGTAGTATTGGTTACAGTAGTATAGTGTTTATTCTGTTCAGGGTAGTATAGGTTACAGTAGTATAGTGTTTATTCTGTTTAGGGTAGTATTGGTTCCAGTAGTATAGTGTTTATTCTGTTTAGGGTAGTATTGGTTACAGTAGTATTGTGTTTATTCTGTTTAGGGTAGTATTGGTTACGGTAGTATAGTGTTTATTCTGTTTAGGGTAGTATTGGTTACAGTAGTATTGTGTTTATTCTGTTTAGGGTAGTATTGGTTACGGTAGTATAGTGTTTATTCTGTTTAGGGTAGTATTGGTTACAGTAGTATTGTGTTTATTCTGTTTAGGGTAGTATTGGTTACAGTAGTATAGTGTTTATTCTGTTCAGGGTAGTATAGGTTACAGTAGTATTGTGTTTATTCTGTTCAGGGTAGTATTGGTTCCAGTAGTATAGTGTTTATTCTGTTTAGGGTAGTATTGGTTACAGTAGTATTGTGTTTATTCTGTTTAGGGTAGTATTGGTTACGGTAGTATAGTGTTTATTCTGTTTAGGGTAGTATTGGTTACAGTAGTATTGTGTTTATTCTGTTTAGGGTAGTATTGGTTACAGTAGTATAGTGTTTATTCTGTTCAGGGTAGTATAGGTTACAGTAGTATAGTGTTTATTCTGTTTAGGGTAGTATTGGTTCCAGTAGTATAGTGTTTATTCTGTTTAGGGTAGTATTGGTTACAGTAGTATTGTGTTTATTCTGTTTAGGGTAGTATTGGTTACGGTAGTATAGTGTTTATTCTGTTTAGGGTAGTATTGGTTACAGTAGTATAGTGTTTATTCTGTTTAGGGTAGTATTGGTTACAGTAGTATTGTGTTTATTCTGTTTAGGGTAGTATTGGTTACGGTAGTATAGTGTTTATTCTGTTTAGGGTAGTATAGGTTACAGTAGTATAGTGTTTATTCTGTTCAGGGTAGTATAGGTTACAGTAGTATTGTGTTTATTCAGTTTAGGGTAGTATTGGTTACAGTAGTATAGTGTTTATTCTGTTTAGGGTAGTATAGGTTACAGTAGTATTGTGTTTATTCTGTTCAGGGAAGTATTGGTTACGGTAGTATAGTGTTTATTCTGTTTAGGGTAGTATTGGTTACAGTAGTATAGTGTTTATTCTGTTTAGGGTAGTATTGGTTACAGTAGTATAGTGTTTATTCTGTTTAGGGTAGTATAGGTTACAGTAGTATTGTGTTTATTCTGTTTAGGGTAGTATTGGTTACAGTAGTATAGTGTTTATTCTGTTTAGGGTAGTATTGGTTACAGTAGTATAGTGTTTATTCTGTTTAGGGTAGTATAGGTTACAGTAGTATTGTGTTTTTTCTGTTTAGGGTAGTATAGGTTACAGTAGTATTGTGTTTATTCTGTTTAGGGTAGTATTGGTTACAGTAGTATAGTGTTTATTCTGTTTAGGGTAGTATTGGTTCCAGTAGTATAGTGTTTATTCTGTTTAGGGTAGTATTGGTTACAGTAGTATAGTGTTTATTCTGTTTAGGGTAGTATAGGTTACAGTAGTATTGTGTTTATTCTGTTTAGGGTAGTATTGGTTACAGTAGTATAGTGTTTATTCTGTTTAGGGTAGTATTGGTTCCAGTAGTATAGTGTTTATTCTGTTTAGGGTAGTATAGGTTACAGTAGTATTGTGTTTTTTCTGTTTAGGGTAGTATAGGTTACAGTAGTATAGTGTTTATTCTGTTTAGGGTAGTATAGGTTACAGTAGTATTGTGTTTATTCAGTTTAGGGTAGTATTGGTTACAGTAGTATAGTGTTTATTCTGTTTAGGGTAGTATAGGTTACAGTAGTATTGTGTTTATTCTGTTCAGGGAAGTATTGGTTACGGTAGTATAGTGTTTATTCTGTTTAGGGTAGTATTGGTTACAGTAGTATAGTGTTTATTCTGTTTAGGGTAGTATTGGTTACAGTAGTATAGTGTTTATTCTGTTTAGGGTAGTATAGGTTACAGTAGTATTGTGTTTATTCTGTTTAGGGTAGTATTGGTTCCAGTAGTATAGTGTTTATTCTGTTTAGGGTAGTATAGGTTACAGTAGTATTGTGTTTTTTCTGTTTAGGGTAGTATAGGTTACAGTAGTATAGTGTTTATTCTGTTCAGGGAAGTATTGGTTACAGTAGTATTGTGTTTATTCTGTTTAGGGTAGTATTGGTTCCAGTAGTATAGTGTTTATTCTGTTTAGGGTAGTATTGGTTACAGTAGTATTGTGTTTATTCTGTTTAGGGTAGTATTGGTTACGGTAGTATAGTGTTTATTCTGTTTAGGGTAGTATAGGTTACAGTAGTATAGTGTTTATTCTGTTCAGGGTAGTATAGGTTACAGTAGTATTGTGTTTATTCTGTTTAGGGTAGTATTGGTTCCAGTAGTATAGTGTTTATTCTGTTTAGGGTAGTATTGGTTACAGTAGTATTGTGTTTATTCTGTTTAGGGTAGTATTGGTTACAGTAGTATTGTGTTTATTCTGTTTAGGGTAGTATTGGTTACAGTAGTATTGTGTTTATTCTGTTTAGGGTAGTATTGGTTACGGTAGTATAGTGTTTATTCTGTTTAGGGTAGTATAGGTTACAGTAGTATAGTGTTTATTCTGTTCAGGGTAGTATAGGTTACAGTAGTATAGTGTTTATTCTGTTTAGGGTAGTATTGGTTCCAGTAGTATAGTGTTTATTCTGTTTAGGGTAGTATTGGTTACAGTAGTATTGTGTTTATTCTGTTTAGGGTAGTATTGGTTACGGTAGTATAGTGTTTATTCTGTTTAGGGTAGTATAGGTTACAGTAGTATAGTGTTTATTCTGTTCAGGGTAGTATAGGTTACAGTAGTATAGTGTTTATTCTGTTCAGGGAAGTATTGGTTACAGTAGTATTGTGTTTATTCTGTTTAGGGTAGTATTGGTTCCAGTAGTATAGTGTTTATTCTGTTTAGGGTAGTATTGGTTACAGTAGTATTGTGTTTATTCTGTTTAGGGTAGTATTGGTTACGGTAGTATAGTGTTTATTCTGTTTAGGGTAGTATAGGTTACAGTAGTATAGTGTTTATTCTGTTCAGGGTAGTATAGGTTACAGTAGTATTGTGTTTATTCAGTTTAGGGTAGTATTGGTTACAGTAGTATAGTGTTTATTCTGTTTAGGGTAGTATAGGTTACAGTAGTATTGTGTTTTTTCTGTTTAGGGTAGTATAGGTTACAGTAGTATAGTGTTTATTCTGTTCAGGGAAGTATTGGTTACAGTAGTATAGTGTTTATTCTGTTTAGGGTAGTATAGTTTACAGTAGTATAGTGTTTATTCTGTTTAGGGTAGTATTGGTTACAGTAGTATAGTGTTTATTCTGTTTAGGGTAGTATTGGTTACAGTAGTATTGTGTTTATTCTGTTTAGGGTAGTATTGGTTACGGTAGTATAGTGTTTATTCTGTTTAGGGTAGTATTGGTTACAGTAGTATAGTGTTTATTCTGTTTAGGGTAGTATTGGTTACAGTAGTATTGTGTTTATTCTGTTTAGGGTAGTATTGGTTACAGTAGTATAGTGTTTATTCTGTTTAGGGTAGTATTGGTTACAGTAGTATTGTGTTTATTCTGTTTAGGGTAGTATTGGTTACGGTAGTATAGTGTTTATTCTGTTTAGGGTAGTATAGGTTACAGTAGTATAGTGTTTATTCTGTTCAGGGTAGTATAGGTTACAGTAGTATTGTGTTTATTCAGTTTAGGGTAGTATTGGTTACAGTAGTATAGTGTTTATTCTGTTTAGGGTAGTATAGGTTACAGTAGTATTGTGTTTTTTCTGTTTAGGGTAGTATAGGTTACAGTAGTATAGTGTTTATTCTGTTCAGGGAAGTATTGGTTACAGTAGTATAGTGTTTATTCTGTTTAGGGTAGTATAGTTTACAGTAGTATAGTGTTTATTCTGTTCAGGGTAGTATTGGTTACAGTAGTGTTGTGTTTATTCTGTTTAGGGTAGTATTGGTTACAGTAGTATTGTGTTTATTCTGTTTAGGGTAGTATTGGTTACAGTAGTATTGTGTTTATTCTGTTCAGTGTAGTATAGGTTACAGTAGTATAGTGTTTATTCTGTTTAGGGTAGTATTGGTTACAGTAGTATTGTGTTTATTCTGTTTAGGGTAGTATTGGTTACAGTAGTATTGTGTTTATTCTGTTCAGTGTAGTATAGGTTACAGTAGTATAGTGTTTATTCTGTTTAGGGTAGTATTGATTACAGTAGTATTGTGTTTATTCTGTTTAGGGTAGTATTGGTTACAGTAGTATTGTGTTTATTCTGTTTAGGGTAGTATTGGTTACAGTAGTATTGTGTTTATTCTGTTCAGTGTAGTATAGGTTACAGTAGTATAGTGTTTATTCTGTTTAGGGTAGTATTGATTACAGTAGTATAGTGTTTATTCTGTTTAGGGTAGTATTGGTTACAGTAGTATTGTGTTTATTCTGTTTAGGGTAGTATTGGTTACAGTAGTATTGTGTTTATTCTGTTCAGTGTAGTATAGGTTACAGTAGTATAGTGTTTATTCTGTTTAGGGTAGTATTGATTACAGTAGTATTGTGTTTATTCTGTTTAGGGTAGTATTGGTTACAGTAGTATTGTGTTTATTCTGTTCAGGGTAGTATTGGTTACAGTAGTATTGTGTTTATTCTGTTCAGGGTAGTATAGGTTACAGTAGTATAGTGTTTATTCTGTTTAGGGTAGTATAGGTTACAGTAGTATTGTGTTTATTCTGTTCAGGGTAGTATAGGTTTCAGTAGTATAGTGTTTAATCTGTTTAGGGTAGTATTGGTTACAGTAGTATTGTGTTTATTCTATTCAGGGTTGTATAGGTTACAGTAGTATAGTGTTTATTCTGTTTAGGGTAGCATAGGTTACAGTAGTATAGTGTTTATTCTGTTTAGTGTAGTATTGGTTACAGTAGTATAGTGTTTATTCTGTTTAGGGTAGTATTGATTACAGTAGTATAGTGTTTATTCTGTTTAGGGTAGTATAGGTTACAGTAGTATTGTGTTTATTCTGTTCAGGGTAGTATTGGTTACTGTATTATAGTGTTTATTCTGTTTAGGGTAGTATAGGTTACAGTAGTATAGTGTTTATTCTGTTTAGGGTAGTATAGGTTACAGTAGTATAGTGTTTATTCTGTTTAGGGTAGTATTGGTTACAGTAGTATTGTGTTTATTCTGTTTAGGGTAGTATTGGTTACAGTAGTATAGTGTTTATTCTGTTTAGGGTAGTTTAGGTTACAGTAGTATTGTGTTTATTCTGTTTAGGGTAGTATTGGTTACAGTAGTATAGTGTTTATTCTGTTTAGGGTCGTATAGGTTACAGTAGTATAGTGTTTATTCTGTTCAGGTTATTATAGGTTACAGTAGTATAGTGTTTATTCTGTTTAGGGTAGTATAGGTTACATTAGTATTGTGTTTATTCTGTTTAGGGTAGTATAGGTTACAGTAGAATAGTGTTTATTCTGTTTAGGGTAGTATAGGGTACATTAGTATAGTGTTTATTCTGTTTAGGTTAGTATTGGTTACCATAGTATTGTGTTTATTCTGTTTAGGGTAGTATTGGTTACAGTAGTATAGTGTTTATTCTGTTTAGGGTAGTATAGGTTACAGTAGTATGTGTTTATTCTGTTCAAGGTTATTATAGGTTACAGTAGTATAGTGTTTATTCTGTTTAGGGTAGTATAGGTTACAGTAGTATTGTGTTTATTCCGTTTCGGGTAGTATCGGTTACAGTAGTATAGTGTTTATTCTGTTTCGGGTAGTATAGGGTACAGTAGTATAGTGTTTATTCTGTTTAGGGTAGTATTGGTTACAGTAGTATTGTGTTAATTCTGTTTAGGGTAGTATTGGTTACAGTAGTATTGTGTTTATTCTGTTTAGGGTAGTATTGGTTACAGTAGTATAGTGTTTATTCTGTTTAGGGTAGTATTGGTTACAGTAGTATTGTGTTTATTCTGTTTAGGGTAGTATTGGTTACGGTAGTATTGTGTTTATTCCGTTTAGGGTAGTATAGGTTACAGTAGTATAGTGTTTATTCTGTTCAGGGTATTATAGGTTACAGTAGTATTGTGTTTATTCTGTTCAGGGTAGTATAGGTTACAGTAGTATAGTGTTTATTCTGTTTAGGGTAGTATAGGTTACAGTAGTATTGTGTTTATTCTGTTCAGGGTAGTATAGGTTTCAGTAGTATAGTGTTTAATCTGTTTAGGGTAGTATTGGTTACAGTAGTATTGTGTTTATTCTATTCAGGGTTGTATAGGTTACAGTAGTATAGTGTTTATTCTGTTTAGGGTAGCATAGGTTACAGTAGTATAGTGTTTATTCTGTTTAGTGTAGTATTGGTTACAGTAGTATAGTGTTTATTCTGTTTAGGGTAGTATTGATTACAGTAGTATAGTGTTTATTCTGTTTAGGGTAGTATAGGTTACAGTAGTATTGTGTTTATTCTGTTCAGGGTAGTATTGGTTACTGTATTATAGTGTTTATTCTGTTTAGGGTAGTATAGGTTACAGTAGTATAGTGTTTATTCTGTTTAGGGTAGTATAGGTTACAGTAGTATAGTGTTTATTCTGTTTAGGGTAGTATTGGTTACAGTAGTATTGTGTTTATTCTGTTTAGGGTAGTATTGGTTACAGTAGTATAGTGTTTATTCTGTTTAGGGTAGTTTAGGTTACAGTAGTATTGTGTTTATTCTGTTTAGGGTAGTATTGGTTACAGTAGTATAGTGTTTATTCTGTTTAGGGTCGTATAGGTTACAGTAGTATAGTGTTTATTCTGTTCAGGTTATTATAGGTTACAGTAGTATAGTGTTTATTCTGTTTAGGGTAGTATAGGTTACATTAGTATTGTGTTTATTCTGTTTAGGGTAGTATAGGTTACAGTAGAATAGTGTTTATTCTGTTTAGGGTAGTATAGGGTACATTAGTATAGTGTTTATTCTGTTTAGGGTAGTATTGGTTACCATAGTATTGTGTTTATTCTGTTTAGGGTAGTATTGGTTACAGTAGTATAGTGTTTATTCTGTTTAGGGTAGTATAGGTTACAGTAGTATGTGTTTATTCTGTTCAAGGTTATTATAGGTTACAGTAGTATAGTGTTTATTCTGTTTAGGGTAGTATAGGTTACAGTAGTATTGTGTTTATTCCGTTTCGGGTAGTATCGGTTACAGTAGTATAGTGTTTATTCTGTTTCGGGTAGTATAGGGTACAGTAGTATTGTGTTTATTCTGTTTAGGGTAGTATTGGTTACAGTAGTATTGTGTTTATTCTGTTTAGGGTAGTATTGGTTACAGTAGTATAGTGTTTATTCTGTTTAGGGTAGTATTGGTTACAGTAGTATTGTGTTTATTCTGTTTAGGGTAGTATTGGTTACGGTAGTATTGTGTTTATTCCGTTTAGGGTAGTATAGGTTACAGTAGTATAGTGTTTATTCTGTTCAGGGTATTATAGGTTACAGTAGTATTGTGTTTATTCTGTTTAGGGTAGTATTGGTTACAGTAGTATTGTGTTTATTCTGTTTAGGGTAGTATAGGTTACAGTAGTATAGTGTTTATTCTGTTTAGGGTAGTGTAGGTTACAGTAGTATTGTGTTTTTTCTGTTTAGGGTAGTATAGGTTACAGTAGTATAGTGTTTATTCTGTTTAGGGTAGTATAGGTTACAGTAGTATAGTGTTTATTCTCTTTAGGGTATTATTGGTTACAGTAGTATTGTGTTTATTCTTTTTAGGGAAGTATTGGTTACAGTAGTATTGTGTTTATTCTGTTCAGGGTAGTATTGGTTACAGTAGTATAGTGTTTATTCTGTTTAGGGTATTATAGGTTACAGTAGTATCGTGTTTATTCTGTTTAGGGTAGTATAGGTTACAGTAGTATTGTGTTTATTCTGTTTAGGGTAGTATTGGTTACAGTAGTATAGTGTTTGTTCTGTTTAGGGTAGTATAGGTTACAGTAGTATAGTGTTTATTCTGTTTAGGGTAGTATAGGTTACAGTAGGAGAGTGTTTATTCTGTTTAGGGTAGTATTGGTTGCAGTAGTATTGTGTTTATTCTGTTCAGGGTAGTATAGGTTACAGTAGTATTGTGTTTATTCTGTTTAGGGTATTATTTGTTACAGTAGAATAGTGTTTATTCTGTTTAGGGTAGTATTGGTTACAGTAGTATTGTGTTTATTCTGTTTAGGGTAGTATATGTTACAGTAGTATTGTGTTTATTCTGTTTAGGGTAGTATAGGTTACAGTAGTATTGTGTTTATTCTGTTTAGGGTAGTATTGGTTACAGTAGTATTGTGTTTATTCTGTTCAGGGTAGTATTGGTTACAGTAGTATAGTGTTTATTCTGTTTAGGGTAGTATTGGTTACAGTAGTATTGTGTTTATTCTGTTTAGGGTAGTATAGGTTACAGTAGTATTGTGTTTATTCTGTTTAGGGTAGTATAGGTTACAGTAGTATTGTGTTTATTCTGTTTAGGGTAGTATTGGTTACAGTAGTATTGTGTTTATTCTGTTTAGGGTAGTATTGGTTACAGTAGTATTGTGTTTATTCTGTTTAGGGTAGTATAGGTTACAGTAGTAAAATGTTTATTCTGTTTCGGGTAGTATATGTTACAGTAGTATAGTGTTTATTCTGTTCAGGGTAGTATTGGTTACAGTAGTATTGTGTTTATTCTGTTTAGGGTAGTATTGGTTACAGTAGTATAGTGTTTATTCTGGTTATGGTAGTATTGGTTACAGTAGTATAGTGATTATTCTGTTCAGGGTAGTATAGCTTACAGTAGTATAGTGTTTATTCTGTTTAGGGTAGTATAGGTTACAGTAGTATAGTGTTTATTCTGTTTAGGGTAGTATTGGTTACAGTAGTATAGTGTTTATTCTGTTCAGGGGAGTATAGGTTCCAGTAGTATAGAGTTTATTCTGTTTAGGGTAGTATTGGTTACAGTAGTATAGTGTTTATTCTGTTCAGGGGAGTATAGGTTCCAGTAGTATAGAGTTTATTCTGTTTAGGGTAGTATTGGTTACAGTAGTATAGTGTTTATTCTGTTCAGGGTAGTATTGGTTACAGTAGTATTGTGTTTATTCTGTTCAGGGTAGTATTGGTTACAGTAGTATAGTGTTTATTCTGTTTAGGGTAGTATTGGTTACAGTAGTATAGTGTTTATTCTGTTCAGGGTAGTATTGGTTACAGTAGTATTGTGTTTATTCTGTTCAGGGTAGTATTGGTTACTGTAGTATAGTGTTTATTCCGTTTAGGGTAGTATAGGTTACAGTAGTATAGTGTTTATTCTGTTTAGGGTAGTATTGGTTACAGTAGTATAGTGTTTATTCTGTTTAGGGTAGTATTGGTTACAGTAGTATAGTGTTTATTCTGTTCAGGGTAGTATTGGTTACAGTAGTATAGTGTTTATTCCGTTTAGGGTAGTATAGGTTACAGTAGTATAGTGTTTATTCTGTTCAGGGTAGTATTGGTTACTGTAGTATAGTGTTTATTCCGTTTAGGGTAGTATAGGTTACAGTAGTATAGTGTTTATTCTGTTTAGGGTAGTATTGGTTACAGTAGTATAGTGTTTATTCTGTTTAGGGTAGTATAGGTTCCAGTAGTATAGAGTTTATTCTGTTTAGGGTAGTATTGGTTACAGTAGTATAGTGTTTATTCTGTTCAGGGTAGTATTGGTTACAGTAGTATTGTGTTTATTCTGTTCAGGGTAGTATTGGTTACTGTAGTATAGTGTTTATTCCGTTTAGGGTAGTATAGGTTACAGTAGTATAGTGTTTATTCTGTTTAGGGTAGTATTGGTTACAGTAGTATAGTGTTTATTTTGTTTAGGGTAGTATAGGTTACAGTAGTATAGTGTTTATTCTGTTTAGGGTAGTATTGGTTACAGTAGTATAGTGTTTATTCTGTTCAGGGTAGTATAGGTTACAGTAGTATAGTGTTTATTCTGTTTAGGGTAGTATTGGTTACAGTAGTATAGTGTTTATTCTGTTCAGGGTAGTATTGGTTACAGTAGTATAGTTTTTATTCTGTTTAGGGTTGTATAGGTTACAGTAGTATAGTATTTATTCTGTTTAGGGTAGTATTGGTTACAGTAGAATAGTGTTTATTCTGTTTCGGGGAGTATAGGTTGCAGTAGTATTGTTTTTATTCTGTTTAGGGTAGTATTGGTTACAGTAGTATAGTGTTTATTCTGTTTAGGGTAGTATAGGTTACAGTAGTATTGTTTTTATTCTGTTTAGGGTAGTATTGGTTACAGTAGGATAGTGTTTATTCTGTTTAGGGTAGTATTGGTTACAGTAGTATTGTGTTTATTCTGTTCAGGGTAGTATAGGTTACAGTAGTATTGTGTTTATTCTGTTTAGGGTAGTATTGGTTACAGTAGTATAGTGTTTATTCTGCTTAGGGTAGTATTGGTTACAGTAGTATTGTGTTTATTCTGTTCAGGATAGTATAGGTTACAGTAGTATAGTGTTTATTCTGTTCATGGTAGTATAGGTTAAAGTAGTATAGTGTTTATTCTGTTTAGGGTAGTATAGGTTACAGTAGTATTGTGTTTATTCTGTTCAAGGTAGTATAGGTTTCAGTAGTATAGTGTTTATTCTGTTTAGGGTAGTATAGGTTAAAGTAGTATTGTGTTTATTCTGTTCAGGGTAGTATAGGTTACAGTAGTATTGTGTTTATTCTGTTCAGGGTAGTATAGGTTTCAGTAGTATAGTGTTTATTCTGTTTAGGGTAGTATTGGTTACAGTAGTATAGTGTTTATTCTGTTTAGGGTAGTATTGGTTACAGTAGTATAGTGTTTATTCTGTTTAGGGTAGTATTGGTTACATTAGTATTGTGTTTATTCTGTTTAGGGTAGTATTGGTTACAGTAGTATTGTGTTTATTCTGTTTAGGGTAGTATTGGTTACATTAGTATTGTGTTTATTCTGTTTAGGGTAGTATTGGTTACAGTAGTATTGTGTTTATTCTGTTTAGGGTAGTATTGGTTACAGTAGTATAGTGTTTATTTTGTTTAGGGTAGTATAGGTTACAGTAGTATAGTGTTTATTCTGTTTAGGGTAGTATTGGTTACAGTAGTATAGTGTTTATTCTGTTCAGGGTAGTATTGGTTACAGTAGTATAGTGTTTATTCTGTTCAGGGGAGTATAGGTTCCAGTAGTATAGAGTTTATTCTGTTTAGGGTAGTATTGGTTACAGTAGTATAGTGTTTATTCTGTTCAGGGGAGTATAGGTTCCAGTAGTATAGAGTTTATTCTGTTTAGGGTAGTATTGGTTACAGTAGTATAGTGTTTATTCTGTTCAGGGTAGTATTGGTTACAGTAGTATAGTGTTTATTCCGTTTAGGGTAGTATAGGTTACAGTAGTATAGTGTTTATTCTGTTTAGGGTAGTATTGGTTACAGTAGTATAGTGTTTATTTTGTTTAGGGTAGTATAGGTTACAGTAGTATAGTGTTTATTCTGTTTAGGGTAGTATTGGTTGCAGTAGTATTGTTTTTATTCTGTTTAGGGTAGTATTGGTTACAGTAGTATAGTGTTTATTCTGTTTAGGGTAGTATAGGTTACAGTAGTATTGTTTTTATTCTGTTTAGGGTAGTATTGGTTACAGTAGGATAGTGTTTATTCTGTTTAGGGTAGTATTGGTTACAGTAGTATTGTGTTTATTCTGTTCAGGGTAGTATAGGTTACAGTAGTATTGTGTTTATTCTGTTTAGGGTAGTATTGGTTACAGTAGTATAGTGTTTATTCTGTTTAGGGTAGTATTGGTTACAGTAGTATTGTGTTTATTCTGTTCAGGGTAGTATAGGTTACAGTAGTATAGTGTTTATTCTGTTCATGGTAGTATAGGTTACAGTAGTATAGTGTTTATTCTGTTTAGGGTAGTATAGGTTACAGTAGTATTGTGTTTATTCTGTTCAGGGTAGTATAGGTTTCAGTAGTATAGTGTTTATTCTGTTTAGGGCAGTATAGGTTAAAGTAGTATTGTGTTTATTCTGTTCAGGGTAGTATAGGTTACAGTAGTATTGTGTTTATTCTGTTCAGGGTAGTATAGGTTTCAGTAGTATAGTGTTTATTCTGTTTAGGGTAGTATTGGTTACAGTAGTATAGTGTTTATTCTGTTTAGGGTAGTATTGGTTACAGTAGTATAGTGTTTATTCTGTTTAGGGTAGTATTGGTTACATTAGTATTGTGTTTATTCTGTTTAGGGTAGTATAGGTTACAGTAGTATAGTGTTTATTCTGTTTAGGGTAGTATTGGTTACAGTAGTATTGTGTTTATTCTGTTTAGGGTAGTATTGGTTACGGTAGTATTGTGTTTATTCTGTTTAGGGTAGTATAGGTTACAGTAGTATAGTGTTTATTCTGTTCAGGGTAGTATAGGTTACAGTAGTATTGTGTTTATTCTGTTTAGGGTAGTATTGGTTACAGTAGTATTGTGTTTATTCTGTTTAGGGTAGTATAGGTTACAGTAGTATAGTGTTTATTCTGTTTAGGGTAGTATAGGTTACAGTAGTATAGTGTTTATTCTCTTTAGGGTATTATTGGTTACAGTAGTATTGTGTTTATTCTGTTTAGGGAAGTATTGGTTACAGTAGTATTGTGTTTATTCTGTTCAGGGTAGTATTGGTTACAGTAGTATAGTGTTTATTCTGTTTAGGGTATTATAGGTTACAGTAGTATCGTGCTTATTCTGTTTAGGGTAGTATAGGTTACAGTAGTATTGTGTTTATTCTGTTTAGGGTAGTATTGGTTACAGTAGTATAGTGTTTATTCTGTTTAGGGTAGTATAGGTTACAGTAGTATAGTGTTTATTCTGTTTAGGGTAGTATAGGTTACAGTAGGAGAGTGTTTATTCTGTTTAGGGTAGTATTGGTTGCAGTAGTATTGTGTTTATTCTGTTCAGGGTAGTATAGGTTACAGTAGTATTGTGTTTATTCTGTTTAGGGTATTATTTGTTACAGTAGAATAGTGTTTATTCTGTTTAGGGTAGTATTGGTTACAGTAGTATTGTGTTTATTCTGTTTAGGGTAGTATAGGTTACAGTAGTATTGTGTTTATTCTGTTTAGGGTAGTATTGGTTACAGTAGTATTGTGTTTATTCTGTTTCGGTTAGTATTGGTTACAGTAGTATTGTGTTTATTCTGTTTAGGGTAGTATAGGTTACAGTAGTAAAATGTTTATTCTGTTTCGGGTAGTATATGTTACAGTAGTATAGTGTTTATTCTGTTCAGGGTAGTATTGGTTACAGTAGTATTGTGTTTATTCTGTTTAGGGTAGTATTGGTTACAGTAGTATAGTGTTTATTCTGTTTATGGTAGTATTGGTTACAGTAGTATAGTGATGATTCTGTTCAGGGTAGTATAGCTTACAGTAGTATAGTGTTTATTCTGTTTAGGGTAGTATAGGTTACAGTAGTATAGTGTTTATTCTGTTTAGGGTAGTATTGGTTACAGTAGTATAGTGTTTATTCTGTTCAGGGGAGTATAGGTTCCAGTAGTATAGAGTTTATTCTGTTTAGGGTAGTATTGGTTACAGTAGTATAGTGTTTATTCTGTTCAGGGGAGTATAGGTTCCAGTAGTATAGAGTTTATTCTGTTTAGGGTAGTATTGGTTACAGTAGTATAGTGTTTATTCTGTTCAGGGTAGTATTGGTTACAGTAGTATTGTGTTTATTCTGTTCAGGGTAGTATTGGTTACAGTAGTATAGTGTTTATTCCGTTTAGGGTAGTATAGGTTACAGTAGTATAGTGTTTATTCTGTTTAGGGTAGTATTGGTTACAGTAGTATAGTGTTTATTTTGTTTAGGGTAGTATAGGTTACAGTAATATAGTGTTTATTCTGTTTAGGGTAGTATAGGTTACAGTAATATAGTGTTTATTCTGTTTAGGGTAGTATTGGTTACAGTAGTATAGTGTTTATTCTGTTCAGGGTAGTATAGGTTACAGTAGTATAGAGTTTATTCTGTTCAGGGGAGTATAGGTTCCAGTAGTATAGAGTTTATTCTGTTTAGGGTAGTATTGGTTACAGTAGTATAGTGTTTATTCTGTTCAGGGGAGTATAGGTTCCAGTAGTATAGAGTTTATTCTGTTTAGGGTAGTATTGGTTACAGTAGTATAGTGTTTATTCTGTTCAGGGTAGTATAGGTTACAGTAGTATTGTGTTTATTCAGTTTAGGGTAGTATTGGTTACAGTAGTATAGTGTTTATTCTGTTTAGGGTAGTATAGGTTACAGTAGTATTGTGTTTTTTCTGTTTAGGGTAGTATAGGTTACAGTAGTATAGTGTTTATTCTGTTCAGGGAAGTATTGGTTACAGTAGTATAGTGTTTATTCTGTTTAGGGTAGTATAGTTTACAGTAGTATAGTGTTTATTCTGTTCAGGGTAGTATTGGTTACAGTAGTGTTGTGTTTATTCTGTTTAGGGTAGTATTGGTTACAGTAGTATTGTGTTTATTCTGTTTAGGGTAGTATTGGTTACAGTAGTATTGTGTTTATTCTGTTCAGTGTAGTATAGGTTACAGTAGTATAGTGTTTATTCTGTTTAGGGTAGTATTGGTTACAGTAGTATTGTGTTTATTCTGTTTAGGGTAGTATTGGTTACAGTAGTATTGTGTTTATTCTGTTCAGTGTAGTATAGGTTACAGTAGTATAGTGTTTATTCTGTTTAGGGTAGTATTGATTACAGTAGTATTGTGTTTATTCTGTTTAGGGTAGTATTGGTTACAGTAGTATTGTGTTTATTCTGTTTAGGGTAGTATTGGTTACAGTAGTATTGTGTTTATTCTGTTCAGTGTAGTATAGGTTACAGTAGTATAGTGTTTATTCTGTTTAGGGTAGTATTGATTACAGTAGTATAGTGTTTATTCTGTTTAGGGTAGTATTGGTTACAGTAGTATTGTGTTTATTCTGTTTAGGGTAGTATTGGTTACAGTAGTATTGTGTTTATTCTGTTCAGTGTAGTATAGGTTACAGTAGTATAGTGTTTATTCTGTTTAGGGTAGTATTGATTACAGTAGTATTGTGTTTATTCTGTTTAGGGTAGTATTGGTTACAGTAGTATTGTGTTTATTCTGTTCAGGGTAGTATTGGTTACAGTAGTATTGTGTTTATTCTGTTCAGGGTAGTATAGGTTACAGTAGTATAGTGTTTATTCTGTTTAGGGTAGTATAGGTTACAGTAGTATTGTGTTTATTCTGTTCAGGGTAGTATAGGTTTCAGTAGTATAGTGTTTAATCTGTTTAGGGTAGTATTGGTTACAGTAGTATTGTGTTTATTCTATTCAGGGTTGTATAGGTTACAGTAGTATAGTGTTTATTCTGTTTAGGGTAGCATAGGTTACAGTAGTATAGTGTTTATTCTGTTTAGTGTAGTATTGGTTACAGTAGTATAGTGTTTATTCTGTTTAGGGTAGTATTGATTACAGTAGTATAGTGTTTATTCTGTTTAGGGTAGTATAGGTTACAGTAGTATTGTGTTTATTCTGTTCAGGGTAGTATTGGTTACTGTATTATAGTGTTTATTCTGTTTAGGGTAGTATAGGTTACAGTAGTATAGTGTTTATTCTGTTTAGGGTAGTATAGGTTACAGTAGTATAGTGTTTATTCTGTTTAGGGTAGTATTGGTTACAGTAGTATTGTGTTTATTCTGTTTAGGGTAGTATTGGTTACAGTAGTATAGTGTTTATTCTGTTTAGGGTAGTTTAGGTTACAGTAGTATTGTGTTTATTCTGTTTAGGGTAGTATTGGTTACAGTAGTATAGTGTTTATTCTGTTTAGGGTCGTATAGGTTACAGTAGTATAGTGTTTATTCTGTTCAGATTATTATAGGTTACAGTAGTATAGTGTTTATTCTGTTTAGGGTAGTATAGGTTACATTAGTATTGTGTTTATTCTGTTTAGGGTAGTATAGGTTACAGTAGAATAGTGTTTATTCTGTTTAGGGTAGTATAGGGTACATTAGTATAGTTTTTATTCTGTTTAGGTTAGTATTGGTTACCATAGTATTGTGTTTATTCTGTTTAGGGTAGTATTGGTTACAGTAGTATAGTGTTTATTCTGTTTAGGGTAGTATAGGTTACAGTAGTATGTGTTTATTCTGTTCAAGGTTATTATAGGTTACAGTAGTATAGTGTTTATTCTGTTTAGGGTAGTATAGGTTACAGTAGTATTGTGTTTATTCCGTTTCGGGTAGTATCGGTTACAGTAGTATAGTGTTTATTCTGTTTCGGGTAGTATAGGGTACAGTAGTATAGTGTTTATTCTGTTTAGGGTAGTATTGGTTACAGTAGTATTGTGTTAATTCTGTTTAGGGTAGTATTGGTTACAGTAGTATTGTGTTTATTCTGTTTAGGGTAGTATTGGTTACAGTAGTATAGTGTTTATTCTGTTTAGGGTAGTATTGGTTACAGTAGTATTGTGTTTATTCTGTTTAGGGTAGTATTGGTTACGGTAGTATTGTGTTTATTCCGTTTAGGGTAGTATAGGTTACAGTAGTATAGTGTTTATTCTGTTCAGGGTATTATAGGTTACAGTAGTATTGTGTTTATTCTGTTCAGGGTAGTATAGGTTACAGTAGTATAGTGTTTATTCTGTTTAGGGTAGTATAGGTTACAGTAGTATTGTGTTTATTCTGTTCAGGGTAGTATAGGTTTCAGTAGTATAGTGTTTAATCTGTTTAGGGTAGTATTGGTTACAGTAGTATTGTGTTTATTCTATTCAGGGTTGTATAGGTTACAGTAGTATAGTGTTTATTCTGTTTAGGGTAGCATAGGTTACAGTAGTATAGTGTTTATTCTGTTTAGTGTAGTATTGGTTACAGTAGTATAGTGTTTATTCTGTTTAGGGTAGTATTGATTACAGTAGTATAGTGTTTATTCTGTTTAGGGTAGTATAGGTTACAGTAGTATTGTGTTTATTCTGTTCAGGGTAGTATTGGTTACTGTATTATAGTGTTTATTCTGTTTAGGGTAGTATAGGTTACAGTAGTATAGTGTTTATTCTGTTTAGGGTAGTATAGGTTACAGTAGTATAGTGTTTATTCTGTTTAGGGTAGTATTGGTTACAGTAGTATTGTGTTTATTCTGTTTAGGGTAGTATTGGTTACAGTAGTATAGTGTTTATTCTGTTTAGGGTAGTTTAGGTTACAGTAGTATTGTGTTTATTCTGTTTAGGGTAGTATTGGTTACAGTAGTATAGTGTTTATTCTGTTTAGGGTCGTATAGGTTACAGTAGTATAGTGTTTATTCTGTTCAGGTTATTATAGGTTACAGTAGTATAGTGTTTATTCTGTTTAGGGTAGTATAGGTTACATTAGTATTGTGTTTATTCTGTTTAGGGTAGTATAGGTTACAGTAGAATAGTGTTTATTCTGTTTAGGGTAGTATAGGGTACATTAGTATAGTGTTTATTCTGTTTAGGGTAGTATTGGTTACCATAGTATTGTGTTTATTCTGTTTAGGGTAGTATTGGTTACAGTAGTATAGTGTTTATTCTGTTTAGGGTAGTATAGGTTACAGTAGTATGTGTTTATTCTGTTCAAGGTTATTATAGGTTACAGTAGTATAGTGTTTATTCTGTTTAGGGTAGTATAGGTTACAGTAGTATTGTGTTTATTCCGTTTCGGGTAGTATCGGTTACAGTAGTATAGTGTTTATTCTGTTTCGGGTAGTATAGGGTACAGTAGTATTGTGTTTATTCTGTTTAGGGTAGTATTGGTTACAGTAGTATTGTGTTTATTCTGTTTAGGGTAGTATTGGTTACAGTAGTATAGTGTTTATTCTGTTTAGGGTAGTATTGGTTACAGTAGTATTGTGTTTATTCTGTTTAGGGTAGTATTGGTTACGGTAGTATTGTGTTTATTCCGTTTAGGGTAGTATAGGTTACAGTAGTATAGTGTTTATTCTGTTCAGGGTATTATAGGTTACAGTAGTATTGTGTTTATTCTGTTTAGGGTAGTATTGGTTACAGTAGTATTGTGTTTATTCTGTTTAGGGTAGTATAGGTTACAGTAGTATAGTGTTTATTCTGTTTAGGGTAGTGTAGGTTACAGTAGTATTGTGTTTTTTCTGTTTAGGGTAGTATAGGTTACAGTAGTATAGTGTTTATTCTGTTTAGGGTAGTATAGGTTACAGTAGTATAGTGTTTATTCTCTTTAGGGTATTATTGGTTACAGTAGTATTGAGTTTATTCTTTTTAGGGAAGTATTGGTTACAGTAGTATTGTGTTTATTCTGTTCAGGGTAGTATTGGTTACAGTAGTATAGTGTTTATTCTGTTTAGGGTATTATAGGTTACAGTAGTATCGTGTTTATTCTGTTTAGGGTAGTATAGGTTACAGTAGTATTGTGTTTATTCTGTTTAGGGTAGTATTGGTTACAGTAGTATAGTGTTTATTCTGTTTAGGGTAGTATAGGTTACAGTAGTATAGTGTTTATTCTGTTTAGGGTAGTATAGGTTACAGTAGGAGAGTGTTTATTCTGTTTAGGGTAGTATTGGTTGCAGTAGTATTGTGTTTATTCTGTTCAGGGTAGTATAGGTTACAGTAGTATTGTGTTTATTCTGTTTAGGGTATTATTTGTTACAGTAGAATAGTGTTTATTCTGTTTAGGGTAGTATTGGTTACAGTAGTATTGTGTTTATTCTGTTTAGGGTAGTATATGTTACAGTAGTATTGTGTTTATTCTGTTTAGGGTAGTATAGGTTACAGTAGTATTGTGTTTATTCTGTTTAGGGTAGTATTGGTTACAGTAGTATTGTGTTTATTCTGTTCAGGGTAGTATTGGTTACAGTAGTATAGTGTTTATTCTGTTTAGGGTAGTATTGGTTACAGTAGTATTGTGTTTATTCTGTTTAGGGTAGTATAGGTTACAGTAGTATTGTGTTTATTCTGTTTAGGGTAGTATAGGTTACAGTAGTATTGTGTTTATTCTGTTTAGGGTAGTATTGGTTACAGTAGTATTGTGTTTATTCTGTTTAGGGTAGTATTGGTTACAGTAGTATTGTGTTTATTCTGTTTAGGGTAGTATAGGTTACAGTAGTAAAATGTTTATTCTGTTTCGGGTAGTATATGTTACAGTAGTATAGTGTTTATTCTGTTCAGGGTAGTATTGGTTACAGTAGTATTGTGTTTATTCTGTTTAGGGTAGTATTGGTTACAGTAGTATAGTGTTTATTCTGGTTATGGTAGTATTGGTTACAGTAGTATAGTGATTATTCTGTTCAGGGTAGTATAGCTTACAGTAGTATAGTGTTTATTCTGTTTAGGGTAGTATAGGTTACAGTAGTATAGTGTTTATTCTGTTTAGGGTAGTATTGGTTACAGTAGTATAGTGTTTATTCTGTTCAGGGGAGTATAGGTTCCAGTAGTATAGAGTTTATTCTGTTTAGGGTAGTATTGGTTACAGTAGTATAGTGTTTATTCTGTTCAGGGGAGTATAGGTTCCAGTAGTATAGAGTTTATTCTGTTTAGGGTAGTATTGGTTACAGTAGTATAGTGTTTATTCTGTTCAGGGTAGTATTGGTTACAGTAGTATTGTGTTTATTCTGTTCAGGGTAGTATTGGTTACAGTAGTATAGTGTTTATTCTGTTTAGGGTAGTATTGGTTACAGTAGTATAGTGTTTATTCTGTTCAGGGTAGTATTGGTTACAGTAGTATTGTGTTTATTCTGTTCAGGGTAGTATTGGTTACTGTAGTATAGTGTTTATTCCGTTTAGGGTAGTATAGGTTACAGTAGTATAGTGTTTATTCTGTTTAGGGTAGTATTGGTTACAGTAGTATAGTGTTTATTCTGTTTAGGGTAGTATTGGTTACAGTAGTATAGTGTTTATTCTGTTCAGGGTAGTATTGGTTACAGTAGTATAGTGTTTATTCCGTTTAGGGTAGTATAGGTTACAGTAGTATAGTGTTTATTCTGTTCAGGGTAGTATTGGTTACTGTAGTATAGTGTTTATTCCGTTTAGGGTAGTATAGGTTACAGTAGTATAGTGTTTATTCTGTTTAGGGTAGTATTGGTTACAGTAGTATAGTGTTTATTCTGTTTAGGGTAGTATAGGTTCCAGTAGTATAGAGTTTATTCTGTTTAGGGTAGTATTGGTTACAGTAGTATAGTGTTTATTCTGTTCAGGGTAGTATTGGTTACAGTAGTATTGTGTTTATTCTGTTCAGGGTAGTATTGGTTACTGTAGTATAGTGTTTATTCCGTTTAGGGTAGTATAGGTTACAGTAGTATAGTGTTTATTCTGTTTAGGGTAGTATTGGTTACAGTAGTATAGTGTTTATTTTGTTTAGGGTAGTATAGGTTACAGTAGTATAGTGTTTATTCTGTTTAGGGTAGTATTGGTTACAGTAGTATAGTGTTTATTCTGTTCAGGGTAGTATAGGTTACAGTAGTATAGTGTTTATTCTGTTTAGGGTAGTATTGGTTACAGTAGTATAGTGTTTATTCTGTTCAGGGTAGTATTGGTTACAGTAGTATAGTTTTTATTCTGTTTAGGGTTGTATAGGTTACAGTAGTATAGTATTTATTCTGTTTAGGGTAGTATTGGTTACAGTAGAATAGTGTTTATTCTGTTTCGGGGAGTATAGGTTGCAGTAGTATTGTTTTTATTCTGTTTAGGGTAGTATTGGTTACAGTAGTATAGTGTTTATTCTGTTTAGGGTAGTATAGGTTACAGTAGTATTGTTTTTATTCTGTTTAGGGTAGTATTGGTTACAGTAGGATAGTGTTTATTCTGTTTAGGGTAGTATTGGTTACAGTAGTATTGTGTTTATTCTGTTCAGGGTAGTATAGGTTACAGTAGTATTGTGTTTATTCTGTTTAGGGTAGTATTGGTTACAGTAGTATAGTGTTTATTCTGCTTAGGGTAGTATTGGTTACAGTAGTATTGTGTTTATTCTGTTCAGGATAGTATAGGTTACAGTAGTATAGTGTTTATTCTGTTCATGGTAGTATAGGTTACAGTAGTATAGTGTTTATTCTGTTTAGGGTAGTATAGGTTACAGTAGTATTGTGTTTATTCTGTTCAAGGTAGTATAGGTTTCAGTAGTATAGTGTTTATTCTGTTTAGGGTAGTATAGGTTAAAGTAGTATTGTGTTTATTCTGTTCAGGGTAGTATAGGTTACAGTAGTATTGTGTTTATTCTGTTCAGGGTAGTATAGGTTTCAGTAGTATAGTGTTTATTCTGTTTAGGGTAGTATTGGTTACAGTAGTATAGTGTTTATTCTGTTTAGGGTAGTATTGGTTACAGTAGTATAGTGTTTATTCTGTTTAGGGTAGTATTGGTTACATTAGTATTGTGTTTATTCTGTTTAGGGTAGTATTGGTTACAGTAGTATTGTGTTTATTCTGTTTAGGGTAGTATTGGTTACATTAGTATTGTGTTTATTCTGTTTAGGGTAGTATTGGTTACAGTAGTATTGTGTTTATTCTGTTTAGGGTAGTATTGGTTACAGTAGTATAGTGTTTATTTTGTTTAGGGTAGTATAGGTTACAGTAGTATAGTGTTTATTCTGTTTAGGGTAGTATTGGTTACAGTAGTATAGTGTTTATTCTGTTCAGGGTAGTATTGGTTACAGTAGTATAGTGTTTATTCTGTTCAGGGGAGTATAGGTTCCAGTAGTATAGAGTTTATTCTGTTTAGGGTAGTATTGGTTACAGTAGTATAGTGTTTATTCTGTTCAGGGGAGTATAGGTTCCAGTAGTATAGAGTTTATTCTGTTTAGGGTAGTATTGGTTACAGTAGTATAGTGTTTATTCTGTTCAGGGTAGTATTGGTTACAGTAGTATAGTGTTTATTCCGTTTAGGGTAGTATAGGTTACAGTAGTATAGTGTTTATTCTGTTTAGGGTAGTATTGGTTACAGTAGTATAGTGTTTATTTTGTTTAGGGTAGTATAGGTTACAGTAGTATAGTGTTTATTCTGTTTAGGGTAGTATTGGTTGCAGTAGTATTGTTTTTATTCTGTTTAGGGTAGTATTGGTTACAGTAGTATAGTGTTTATTCTGTTTAGGGTAGTATAGGTTACAGTAGTATTGTTTTTATTCTGTTTAGGGTAGTATTGGTTACAGTAGGATAGTGTTTATTCTGTTTAGGGTAGTATTGGTTACAGTAGTATTGTGTTTATTCTGTTCAGGGTAGTATAGGTTACAGTAGTATTGTGTTTATTCTGTTTAGGGTAGTATTGGTTACAGTAGTATAGTGTTTATTCTGTTTAGGGTAGTATTGGTTACAGTAGTATTGTGTTTATTCTGTTCAGGGTAGTATAGGTTACAGTAGTATAGTGTTTATTCTGTTCATGGTAGTATAGGTTACAGTAGTATAGTGTTTATTCTGTTTAGGGTAGTATAGGTTACAGTAGTATTGTGTTTATTCTGTTCAGGGTAGTATAGGTTTCAGTAGTATAGTGTTTATTCTGTTTAGGGCAGTATAGGTTAAAGTAGTATTGTGTTTATTCTGTTCAGGGTAGTATAGGTTACAGTAGTATTGTGTTTATTCTGTTCAGGGTAGTATAGGTTTCAGTAGTATAGTGTTTATTCTGTTTAGGGTAGTATTGGTTACAGTAGTATAGTGTTTATTCTGTTTAGGGTAGTATTGGTTACAGTAGTATAGTGTTTATTCTGTTTAGGGTAGTATTGGTTACATTAGTATTGTGTTTATTCTGTTTAGGGTAGTATAGGTTACAGTAGTATAGTGTTTATTCTGTTTAGGGTAGTATTGGTTACAGTAGTATTGTGTTTATTCTGTTTAGGGTAGTATTGGTTACGGTAGTATTGTGTTTATTCTGTTTAGGGTAGTATAGGTTACAGTAGTATAGTGTTTATTCTGTTCAGGGTAGTATAGGTTACAGTAGTATTGTGTTTATTCTGTTTAGGGTAGTATTGGTTACAGTAGTATTGTGTTTATTCTGTTTAGGGTAGTATAGGTTACAGTAGTATAGTGTTTATTCTGTTTAGGGTAGTATAGGTTACAGTAGTATAGTGTTTATTCTCTTTAGGGTATTATTGGTTACAGTAGTATTGTGTTTATTCTGTTTAGGGAAGTATTGGTTACAGTAGTATTGTGTTTATTCTGTTCAGGGTAGTATTGGTTACAGTAGTATAGTGTTTATTCTGTTTAGGGTATTATAGGTTACAGTAGTATCGTGCTTATTCTGTTTAGGGTAGTATAGGTTACAGTAGTATTGTGTTTATTCTGTTTAGGGTAGTATTGGTTACAGTAGTATAGTGTTTATTCTGTTTAGGGTAGTATAGGTTACAGTAGTATAGTGTTTATTCTGTTTAGGGTAGTATAGGTTACAGTAGGAGAGTGTTTATTCTGTTTAGGGTAGTATTGGTTGCAGTAGTATTGTGTTTATTCTGTTCAGGGTAGTATAGGTTACAGTAGTATTGTGTTTATTCTGTTTAGGGTATTATTTGTTACAGTAGAATAGTGTTTATTCTGTTTAGGGTAGTATTGGTTACAGTAGTATTGTGTTTATTCTGTTTAGGGTAGTATAGGTTACAGTAGTATTGTGTTTATTCTGTTTAGGGTAGTATTGGTTACAGTAGTATTGTGTTTATTCTGTTTCGGTTAGTATTGGTTACAGTAGTATTGTGTTTATTCTGTTTAGGGTAGTATAGGTTACAGTAGTAAAATGTTTATTCTGTTTCGGGTAGTATATGTTACAGTAGTATAGTGTTTATTCTGTTCAGGGTAGTATTGGTTACAGTAGTATTGTGTTTATTCTGTTTAGGGTAGTATTGGTTCCAGTAGTATAGTGTTTATTCTGTTTATGGTAGTATTGGTTACAGTAGTATAGTGATGATTCTGTTCAGGGTAGTATAGCTTACAGTAGTATAGTGTTTATTCTGTTTAGGGTAGTATAGGTTACAGTAGTATAGTGTTTATTCTGTTTAGGGTAGTATTGGTTACAGTAGTATAGTGTTTATTCTGTTCAGGGGAGTATAGGTTCCAGTAGTATAGAGTTTATTCTGTTTAGGGTAGTATTGGTTACAGTAGTATAGTGTTTATTCTGTTCAGGGGAGTATAGGTTCCAGTAGTATAGAGTTTATTCTGTTTAGGGTAGTATTGGTTACAGTAGTATAGTGTTTATTCTGTTCAGGGTAGTATTGGTTACAGTAGTATTGTGTTTATTCTGTTCAGGGTAGTATTGGTTACAGTAGTATAGTGTTTATTCCGTTTAGGGTAGTATAGGTTACAGTAGTATAGTGTTTATTCTGTTTAGGGTAGTATTGGTTACAGTAGTATAGTGTTTATTTTGTTTAGGGTAGTATAGGTTACAGTAATATAGTGTTTATTCTGTTTAGGGTAGTATAGGTTACAGTAATATAGTGTTTATTCTGTTTAGGGTAGTATTGGTTACAGTAGTATAGTGTTTATTCTGTTCAGGGTAGTATAGGTTACAGTAGTATAGAGTTTATTCTGTTCAGGGGAGTATAGGTTCCAGTAGTATAGAGTTTATTCTGTTTAGGGTAGTATTGGTTACAGTAGTATAGTGTTTATTCTGTTCAGGGGAGTATAGGTTCCAGTAGTATAGAGTTTATTCTGTTTA
The DNA here is from genome assembly GCF_036365525.1 of Heterodontus francisci. NCBI lineage: Eukaryota > Metazoa > Chordata > Chondrichthyes > Heterodontiformes > Heterodontidae > Heterodontus > Heterodontus francisci. The sequence continues at coordinate 14,151,106 of NC_090396.1, forward strand.
GGGTAGTATTGGTTACAGTAGTATAGTGTTTATTCTGTTCAGGGTAGTATTGGTTACAGTAGTATAGTGTTTATTCCGTTTAGGGTAGTATAGGTTACAGTAGTATAGTGTTTATTCTGTTTAGGGTAGTATTGGTTACAGTAGTATAGTGTTTATTTTGTTTAGGGTAGTATAGGTTACAGAAGTATAGTGTTTATTCTGTTTAGGGTAGTATTGGTTACAGTAGTATAGTGTTTATTCTGTTCAGGGTAGTATTGGTTACAGTAGTATAGTGTTTATTCTGTTCAGGGGAGTATAGGTTCCAGTAGTATAGAGTTTTTTCTGTTTAGGGTAGTATTGGTTACAGTAGTATAGTGTTTATTCTGTTCAGGGGAGTATAGGTTCCAGTAGTATAGAGTTTATTCTGTTTAGGGTAGTTTTGGTTACAGTAGTATAGTGTTTATTCTGTTCAGGGTAGTATTGGTTACAGTAGTATAGTGTTTATTCCGTTTAGGGTAGTATAGGTTACAGTAGTATACTGTTTATTCTGTTTAGGGTAGTATTGGTTACAGTAGTATAGTGTTTATTTTGTTTAGGGTAGTATAGGTTACAGTAGTATAGTGTTTATTCTGTTTAGGGTAGTATTGGTTACAGTAGTATAGTGTTTATTCTGTTCAGGGTAGTATTGGTTACAGTAGTATAGTGTTTATTCTGTTTAGGGTAGTATTGGTTACAGTAGTATAATGTTTATTCTGTTCAGGGTAGTATTGGTTACAGTAGTATAGTGTTTATTCTGTTTAGGGTTGTATAGGTTACAGTAGTATGGTGTTTATTCTGTTTAGGGTAGTATTGGTTACAGTAGTATAGTGTTTATTCTGTTTCGGGGAGTATAGGTTGCAGTAGTATTGTTTTTATTCTGTTTAGGGTAGTATTGGTTACAGTAGTATAGTGTTTATTCTGTTTAGGGTAGTATAGGTTACAGTAGTATTGTTTTTATTCTGTTTAGGGTAGTATTGGTTACAGTAGGATAGTGTTTATTCTGTTTAGGGTAGTATTGGTTACAGTAGTATTGTGTTTATTCTGTTCAGGGTAGTATAGGTTACAGTAGTATTGTGTTTATTCTGTTTAGGGTAGTATTGGTTACAGTAGTATAGTGTTTATTTTGTTTAGGGTCGTATAGGTTACAGTAGTATAGTGTTTATTCTGTTTAGGGTAGTATTGGTTACAGTAGTATAGTGTTTATTCTGTTCAGGGTAGTATTGGTTACAGTAGTATAGTGTTAATTCTGTTTAGGGTAGTATTGGTTACAGTAGTATAGTGTTTATTCTGTTCAGGGTAGTATTGGTTACAGTAGTATAGTGTTTATTCTGTTTAGGGTTGTATAGGTTACAGTAGTATAGTATTTATTCTGTTTAGGGTAGTATTGGTTACAGTAGTATAGTGTTTATTCTGTTTCGGGGAGTATAGGTTGCAGTAGTATTGTTTTTATTCTGTTTAGGGTAGTATTGGTTACAGTAGTATAGTGTTTATTCTGTTTAGGGTAGTATAGGTTACAGTAGTATTGTTTTTATTCTGTTTAGGGTAGTATTGGTTACAGTAGGATAGTGTTTATTCTGTTTAGGGTAGTATTGGTTACAGTAGTATTGTGTTTATTCTGTTCAGGGTAGTATAGGTTACAGTAGTATTGTGTTTATTCTGTTTAGGGTAGTATTGGTTACAGTAGTATAGTGTTTATTCTGCTTAGGGTAGTATTGGTTACAGTAGTATTGTGTTTATTCTGTTCAGGGTAGTATAGGTTACAGTAGTATAGTGTTTATTCTGTTCATGGTAGTATAGGTTACAGTAGTATAGTGTTTATTCTGTTTAGGGTAGTATAGGTTACAGTAGTATTGTGTTTATTCTGTTCAAGGTAGTATAGGTTTCAGTAGTATAGTGTTTATTCTGTTTAGGGTAGTATAGGTTAAAGTAGTATTGTGTTTATTCTGTTCAGGGTAGTATAGGTTACAGTAGTATTGTGTTTATTCTGTTCAGGGTAGTATAGGTTTCAGTAGTATAGTGTTTATTCTGTTTAGGGTAGTATTGGTTACAGTAGTATAGTGTTTATTCTGTTTAGGGTAGTATTGGTTACAGTAGTATAGTGTTTATTCTGTTTAGGGTAGTATTGGTTACATTAGTATTGTGTTTATTCTGTTTAGGGTAGTATTGGTTACAGTAGTATTGTGTTTATTCTGTTTAGGGTAGTATTGGTTACATTAGTATTGTGTTTATTCTGTTTAGGGTAGTATTGGTTACAGTAGTATTGTGTTTATTCTGTTTAGGGTAGTATTGGTTACAGTAGTATAGTGTTTATTTTGTTTAGGGTAGTATAGGTTACAGTAGTATAGTGTTTATTCTGTTTAGGGTAGTATTGGTTACAGTAGTATAGTGTTTATTCTGTTCAGGGTAGTATTGGTTACAGTAGTATAGTGTTTATTCTGTTCAGGGGAGTATAGGTTCCAGTAGTATAGAGTTTATTCTGTTTAGGGTAGTATTGGTTACAGTAGTATAGTGTTTATTCTGTTCAGGGGAGTATAGGTTCCAGTAGTATAGAGTTTATTCTGTTTAGGGTAGTATTGGTTACAGTAGTATAGTGTTTATTCTGTTCAGGGTAGTATTGGTTACAGTAGTATAGTGTTTATTCCGTTTAGGGTAGTATAGGTTACAGTAGTATAGTGTTTATTCTGTTTAGGGTAGTATTGGTTACAGTAGTATAGTGTTTATTTTGTTTAGGGTAGTATAGGTTACAGTAGTATAGTGTTTATTCTGTTTAGGGTAGTATTGGTTGCAGTAGTATTGTTTTTATTCTGTTTAGGGTAGTATTGGTTACAGTAGTATAGTGTTTATTCTGTTTAGGGTAGTATAGGTTACAGTAGTATTGTTTTTATTCTGTTTAGGGTAGTATTGGTTACAGTAGGATAGTGTTTATTCTGTTTAGGGTAGTATTGGTTACAGTAGTATTGTGTTTATTCTGTTCAGGGTAGTATAGGTTACAGTAGTATTGTGTTTATTCTGTTTAGGGTAGTATTGGTTACAGTAGTATAGTGTTTATTCTGTTTAGGGTAGTATTGGTTACAGTAGTATTGTGTTTATTCTGTTCAGGGTAGTATAGGTTACAGTAGTATAGTGTTTATTCTGTTCATGGTAGTATAGGTTACAGTAGTATAGTGTTTATTCTGTTTAGGGTAGTATAGGTTACAGTAGTATTGTGTTTATTCTGTTCAGGGTAGTATAGGTTTCAGTAGTATAGTGTTTATTCTGTTTAGGGTAGTATAGGTTAAAGTAGTATTGTGTTTATTCTGTTCAGGGTAGTATAGGTTACAGTAGTATTGTGTTTATTCTGTTCAGGGTAGTATAGGTTTCAGTAGTATAGTGTTTATTCTGTTTAGGGTAGTATTGGTTACAGTAGTATAGTGTTTATTCTGTTTAGGGTAGTATTGGTTACAGTAGTATAGTGTTTATTCTGTTTAGGGTAGTATTGGTTACATTAGTATTGTGTTTATTCTGTTTAGGGTAGTATTGGTTACAGTAGTATAGTGTTTATTCTGTTTAGGGTAGTATTGGTTACAGTAGTATTGTGTTTATTCTGTTTAGGGTAGTATTGGTTACGGTAGTATTGTGTTTATTCTGTTTAGGGTAGTATAGGTTACAGTAGTATAGTGTTTATTCTGTTCAGGGTAGTATAGGTTACAGTAGTATTGTGTTTATTCTGTTTAGGGTAGTATTGGTTACAGTAGTATTGTGTTTATTCTGTTTAGGGTAGTATAGGTTACAGTAGTATAGTGTTTATTCTGTTTAGGGTAGTATAGGTTACAGTAGTATTGTGTTTTTTCTGTTTAGGGTAGTATAGGTTACAGTAGTATAGTGTTTATTCTGTTTAGGGTAGTATAGGTTACAGTAGTATAGTGTTTATTCTCTTTAGGGTATTATTGGTTACAGTAGTATTGTGTTTATTCTGTTTAGGGAAGTATTGGTTACAGTAGTATTGTGTTTATTCTGTTCAGGGTAGTATTGGTTACAGTAGTATAGTGTTTATTCTGTTTAGGGTATTATAGGTTACAGTAGTATCGTGCTTATTCTGTTTAGGGTAGTATAGGTTACAGTAGTATTGTGTTTATTCTGTTTAGGGTAGTATTGGTTACAGTAGTATAGTGTTTATTCTGTTTAGGGTAGTATAGGTTACAGTAGTATAGTGTTTATTCTGTTTAGGGTAGTATAGGTTACAGTAGGAGAGTGTTTATTCTGTTTAGGGTAGTATTGGTTGCAGTAGTATTGTGTTTATTCTGTTCAGGGTAGTATAGGTTACAGTAGTATTGTGTTTATTCTGTTTAGGGTATTATTTGTTACAGTAGAATAGTGTTTATTCTGTTTAGGGTAGTATTGGTTACAGTAGTATTGTGTTTATTCTGTTTAGGGTAGTATAGGTTACAGTAGTATTGTGTTTATTCTGTTTAGGGTAGTATTGGTTACAGTAGTATTGTGTTTATTCTGTTTCGGTTAGTATTGGTTACAGTAGTATTGTGTTTATTCTGTTTAGGGTAGTATAGGTTACAGTAGTAAAATGTTTATTCTGTTTCGGGTAGTATATGTTACAGTAGTATAGTGTTTATTCTGTTCAGGGTAGTATTGGTTACAGTAGTATTGTGTTTATTCTGTTTAGGGTAGTATTGGTTACAGTAGTATAGTGTTTATTCTGTTTATGGTAGTATTGGTTACAGTAGTATAGTGATGATTCTGTTCAGGGTAGTATAGCTTACAGTAGTATAGTGTTTATTCTGTTTAGGGTAGTATAGGTTACAGTAGTATAGTGTTTATTCTGTTTAGGGTAGTATTGGTTACAGTAGTATAGTGTTTATTCTGTTCAGGGGAGTATAGGTTCCAGTAGTATAGAGTTTATTCTGTTTAGGGTAGTATTGGTTACAGTAGTATAGTGTTTATTCTGTTCAGGGGAGTATAGGTTCCAGTAGTATAGAGTTTATTCTGTTTAGGGTAGTATTGGTTACAGTAGTATAGTGTTTATTCTGTTCAGGGTAGTATTGGTTACAGTAGTATTGTTTTTATTCTGTTCAGGGTAGTATTGGTTACAGTAGTATAGTGTTTATTCCGTTTAGGGTAGTATAGGTTACAGTAGTATAGTGTTTATTCTGTTTAGGGTAGTATTGGTTACAGTAGTATAGTGTTTATTTTGTTTAGGGTAGTATAGGTTACAGTAATATAGTGTTTATTCTGTTTAGGGTAGTATAGGTTACAGTAATATAGTGTTTATTCTGTTTAGGGTAGTATTGGTTACAGTAGTATAGTGTTTATTCTGTTCAGGGTAGTATAGGTTACAGTAGTATAGAGTTTATTCTGTTCAGGGGAGTATAGGTTCCAGTAGTATAGAGTTTATTCTGTTTAGGGTAGTATTGGTTACAGTAGTATAGTGTTTATTCTGTTCAGGGGAGTATAGGTTCCAGTAGTATAGAGTTTATTCTGTTTAGGGTAGTATTGGTTACAGTAGTATAGTGTTTATTCTGTTCAGGGTAGTATTGGTTACAGTAGTATAGTGTTTATTCCGTTTAGGGTAGTATAGGTTACAGTAGTATAGTGTTTATTCTGTTTAGGGTAGTATTGGTTACAGTAGTATAGTGTTTATTTTGTTTAGGGTAGTATAGGTTACAGAAGTATAGTGTTTATTCTGTTTAGGGTAGTATTGGTTACAGTAGTATAGTATTTATTCTGTTCAGGGTAGTATTGGTTACAGTAGTATAGTGTTTATTCTGTTCAGGGGAGTATAGGTTCCAGTAGTATAGAGTTTATTCTGTTTAGGGTAGTATTGGTTACAGTAGTATAGTGTTTATTCTGTTCAGGGGAGTATAGGTTCCAGTAGTATAGAGTTTATTCTGTTTAGGGTAGTTTTGGTTACAGTAGTATAGTGTTTATTCTGTTCAGGGTAGTATTGGTTACAGTAGTATAGTGTTTATTCCGTTTAGGGTAGTATAGGTTACAGTAGTATACTGTTTATTCTGCTTAGGGTAGTATTGGTTACAGTAGTATAGTGTTTATTTTGTTTAGGGTAGTATAGGTTACAGTAGTATAGTGTTTATTCTGTTTAGGGTAGTATTGGTTACAGTAGTATAGTGTTTATTCTGTTCAGGGTAGTATTGGTTACAGTAGTATAGTGTTTATTCTGTTTAGGGTAGTATTGGTTACAGTAGTATAATGTTTATTCTGTTCAGGGTAGTATTGGTTACAGTAGTATAGTGTTTATTCTGTTTAGGGTTGTATAGGTTACAGTAGTATAGTGTTTATTCTGTTTAGGGTAGTATTGGTTACAGTAGTATAGTGTTTATTCTGTTTAGGGTAGTATTGGTTACAGTAGTATAGTGTTTATTCTGTTTAGGGTAGTATTGGTTACATTAGTATTGTGTTTATTCTGTTTAGGGTAGTATAGGTTAAAGTAGTATTGTGTTTATTCTGTTCAGGGTAGTATAGGTTACAGTAGTATTGTGTTTATTCTGTTCAGGGTAGTATAGGTTTCAGTAGTATAGTGTTTATTCTGTTTAGGGTAGTATTGGTTACAGTAGTATAGTGTTTATTCTGTTTAGGGTAGTATTGGTTACAGTAGTATAGTGTTTATTCTGTTTAGGGTAGTATTGGTTACATTAGTATTGTGTTTATTCTGTTTAGGGTAGTATTGGTTACAGTAGTATTGTGTTTATTCTGTTTAGGGTAGTATTGGTTACATTAGTATTGTGTTTATTCTGTTTAGGGTAGTATTGGTTACAGTAGTATTGTGTTTATTCTGTTTAGGGTAGTATTGGTTACAGTAGTATAGTGTTTATTTTGTTTAGGGTAGTATAGGTTACAGTAGTATAGTGTTTATTCTGTTTAGGGTAGTATTGGTTACAGTAGTATAGTGTTTATTCTGTTCAGGGTAGTATTGGTTACAGTAGTATAGTGTTTATTCTGTTCAGGGGAGTATAGGTTCCAGTAGTATAGAGTTTATTCTGTTTAGGGTAGTATTGGTTACAGTAGTATAGTGTTTATTCTGTTCAGGGGAGTATAGGTTCCAGTAGTATAGAGTTTATTCTGTTTAGGGTAGTATTGGTTACAGTAGTATAGTGTTTATTCTGTTCAGGGTAGTATTGGTTACAGTAGTATAGTGTTTATTCCGTTTAGGGTAGTATAGGTTACAGTAGTATAGTGTTTATTCTGTTTAGGGTAGTATTGGTTACAGTAGTATAGTGTTTATTTTGTTTAGGGTAGTATAGGTTACAGTAGTATAGTGTTTATTCTGTTTAGGGTAGTATTGGTTGCAGTAGTATTGTTTTTATTCTGTTTAGGGTAGTATTGGTTACAGTAGTATAGTGTTTATTCTGTTTAGGGTAGTATAGGTTACAGTAGTATTGTTTTTATTCTGTTTAGGGTAGTATTGGTTACAGTAGGATAGTGTTTATTCTGTTTAGGGTAGTATTGGTTACAGTAGTATTGTGTTTATTCTGTTCAGGGTAGTATAGGTTACAGTAGTATTGTGTTTATTCTGTTTAGGGTAGTATTGGTTACAGTAGTATAGTGTTTATTCTGTTTAGGGTAGTATTGGTTACAGTAGTATTGTGTTTATTCTGTTCAGGGTAGTATAGGTTACAGTAGTATAGTGTTTATTCTGTTCATGGTAGTATAGGTTACAGTAGTATAGTGTTTATTCTGTTTAGGGTAGTATAGGTTACAGTAGTATTGTGTTTATTCTGTTCAGGGTAGTATAGGTTTCAGTAGTATAGTGTTTATTCTGTTTAGGGTAGTATAGGTTAAAGTAGTATTGTGTTTATTCTGTTCAGGGTAGTATAGGTTACAGTAGTATTGTGTTTATTCTGTTCAGGGTAGTATAGGTTTCAGTAGTATAGTGTTTATTCTGTTTAGGGTAGTATTGGTTACAGTAGTATAGTGTTTATTCTGTTTAGGGTAGTATTGGTTACAGTAGTATAGTGTTTATTCTGTTTAGGGTAGTATTGGTTACATTAGTATTGTGTTTATTCTGTTTAGGGTAGTATTGGTTACAGTAGTATAGTGTTTATTCTGTTTAGGGTAGTATTGGTTACAGTAGTATTGTGTTTATTCTGTTTAGGGTAGTATTGGTTACGGTAGTATTGTGTTTATTCTGTTTAGGGTAGTATAGGTTACAGTAGTATAGTGTTTATTCTGTTCAGGGTAGTATAGGTTACAGTAGTATTGTGTTTATTCTGTTTAGGGTATTATTTGTTACAGTAGAATAGTGTTTATTCTGTTTAGGGTAGTATTGGTTACAGTAGTATTGTGTTTATTCTGTTTAGGGTAGTATAGGTTACAGTAGTATTGTGTTTATTCTGTTTAGGGTAGTATTGGTTACAGTAGTATTGTGTTTATTCTGTTTCGGTTAGTATTGGTTACAGTAGTATTGTGTTTATTCTGTTTAGGGTAGTATAGGTTACAGTAGTAAAATGTTTATTCTGTTTCGGGTAGTATATGTTACAGTAGTATAGTGTTTATTCTGTTCAGGGTAGTATTGGTTACAGTAGTATTGTGTTTATTCTGTTTAGGGTAGTATTGGTTACAGTAGTATAGTGTTTATTCTGTTTATGGTAGTATTGGTTACAGTAGTATAGTGATGATTCTGTTCAGGGTAGTATAGCTTACAGTAGTATAGTGTTTATTCTGTTTAGGGTAGTATAGGTTACAGTAGTATAGTGTTTATTCTGTTTAGGGTAGTATTGGTTACAGTAGTATAGTGTTTATTCTGTTCAGGGGAGTATAGGTTCCAGTAGTATAGAGTTTATTCTGTTTAGGGTAGTATTGGTTACAGTAGTATAGTGTTTATTCTGTTCAGGGGAGTATAGGTTCCAGTAGTATAGAGTTTATTCTGTTTAGGGTAGTATTGGTTACAGTAGTATAGTGTTTATTCTGTTCAGGGTAGTATTGGTTACAGTAGTATTGTTTTTATTCTGTTCAGGGTAGTATTGGTTACAGTAGTATAGTGTTTATTCCGTTTAGGGTAGTATAGGTTACAGTAGTATAGTGTTTATTCTGTTTAGGGTAGTATTGGTTACAGTAGTATAGTGTTTATTTTGTTTAGGGTAGTATAGGTTACAGTAATATAGTGTTTATTCTGTTTAGGGTAGTATAGGTTACAGTAATATAGTGTTTATTCTGTTTAGGGTAGTATTGGTTACAGTAGTATAGTGTTTATTCTGTTCAGGGTAGTATAGGTTACAGTAGTATAGAGTTTATTCTGTTCAGGGGAGTATAGGTTCCAGTAGTATAGAGTTTATTCTGTTTAGGGTAGTATTGGTTACAGTAGTATAGTGTTTATTCTGTTCAGGGGAGTATAGGTTCCAGTAGTATAGAGTTTATTCTGTTTAGGGTAGTATTGGTTACAGTAGTATAGTGTTTATTCTGTTCAGGGTAGTATTGGTTACAGTAGTATAGTGTTTATTCCGTTTAGGGTAGTATAGGTTACAGTAGTATAGTGTTTATTCTGTTTAGGGTAGTATTGGTTACAGTAGTATAGTGTTTATTTTGTTTAGGGTAGTATAGGTTACAGAAGTATAGTGTTTATTCTGTTTAGGGTAGTATTGGTTACAGTAGTATAGTATTTATTCTGTTCAGGGTAGTATTGGTTACAGTAGTATAGTGTTTATTCTGTTCAGGGGAGTATAGGTTCCAGTAGTATAGAGTTTATTCTGTTTAGGGTAGTATTGGTTACAGTAGTATAGTGTTTATTCTGTTCAGGGGAGTATAGGTTCCAGTAGTATAGAGTTTATTCTGTTTAGGGTAGTTTTGGTTACAGTAGTATAGTGTTTATTCTGTTCAGGGTAGTATTGGTTACAGTAGTATAGTGTTTATTCCGTTTAGGGTAGTATAGGTTACAGTAGTATACTGTTTATTCTGCTTAGGGTAGTATTGGTTACAGTAGTATAGTGTTTATTTTGTTTAGGGTAGTATAGGTTACAGTAGTATAGTGTTTATTCTGTTTAGGGTAGTATTGGTTACAGTAGTATAGTGTTTATTCTGTTCAGGGTAGTATTGGTTACAGTAGTATAGTGTTTATTCTGTTTAGGGTAGTATTGGTTACAGTAGTATAATGTTTATTCTGTTCAGGGTAGTATTGGTTACAGTAGTATAGTGTTTATTCTGTTTAGGGTTGTATAGGTTACAGTAGTATAGTGTTTATTCTGTTTAGGGTAGTATTGGTTACAGTAGTATAGTGTTTATTCTGTTTCGGGGAGTATAGGTTGCAGTAGTATTGTTTTTATTCTGTTTAGGGTAGTATTGGTTACAGTAGTATAGTGTATATTCTGTTTAGGGTAGTATAGGTTACAGTAGTATTGTTTTTATTCTGTTTAGGGTAGTATTGGTTACAGTAGGATAGTGTTTATTCTGTTTAGGGTAGTATTGGTTACAGTAGTATTGTGTTTATTCTGTTCAGGGTAGTATAGGTTACAGTAGTATTGTGTTTATTCTGTTTAGGGTAGTATTGGTTACAGTAGTATAGTGTTTATTCTGTTTAGGGTAGTATTGGTTACAGTAGTATTGTGTTTATTCTGTTCAGGGTAGTATAGGTTACAGTAGTATAGTGTTTATTCTGTTCATGGTAGTATAGGTTACAGTAGTATAGTGTTTATTCTGTTTAGGGTAGTATAGGTTACAGTAGTATTGTGTTTATTCTGTTCAGGGTAGTATAGGTTTCAGTAGTATAGTGTTTATTCTGTTTAGGGTAGTATAGGTTAAAGTAGAATTGTGTTTATTCTGTTCAGGGTAGTATAGGTTACAGTAGTATTGTGTTTATTCTGTTCAGGGTAGTATAGGTTTCAGTAGTATAGTGTTTATTCTGTTTAGGGTAGTATTGGTTACAGTAGTATAGTGTTTATTCTGTTTAGGGTAGTATTGGTTACAGTAGTATAGTGTTTATTCTGTTTAGGGTAGTATTGGTTACATTAGTATTGTGTTTATTCTGTTTAGGGTAGTATTGGTTACAGTAGTATTGTGTTTATTCTGTTTAGGGTAGTATTGGTTACATTAGTATTGTGTTTATTCTGTTTAGGGTAGTATTGGTTACAGTAGTATTGTGTTTATTCTGTTCAGGGTAGTATTGGTTACAGTAGTATAGTGTTTATTCTGTTCAGGGGAGTATAGGTTCCAGTAGTATAGAGTTTATTCTGTTTAGGGTAGTATTGGTTACAGTAGTATAGTGTTTATTCTGTTCAGGGGAGTATAGGTTCCAGTAGTATAGAGTTTATTCTGTTTAGGGTAGTATTGGTTACATTAGTATTGTGTTTATTCTGTTTAGGGTAGTATTGGTTACAGTAGTATTGTGTTTATTCTGTTTAGGGTAGTATTGGTTACAGTAGTATAGTGTTTATTTTGTTTAGGGTAGTATAGGTTACAGAAGTATAGTGTTTATTCTGTTCAGGGTAGTATTGGTTACAGTAGTATAGTGTTTATTCTGTTCAGGGGAGTATAGGTTCCAGTAGTATAGAGTTTATTCTGTTTAGGGTAGTATTGGTTACAGTAGTATAGTGTTTATTCTGTTCAGGGGAGTATAGGTTCCAGTAGTATAGAGTTTATTCTGTTTAGGGTAGTATTGGTTACAGTAGTATAGTGTTTATTCTGTTCAGGGTAGTATTGGTTACAGTAGTATAGTGTTTATTCCGTTTAGGGTAGTATAGGTTACAGTAGTATAGTGTTTATTCTGTTTAGGGTAGTATTGGTTACAGTAGTATAGTGTTTATTTTGTTTAGGGTAGTATAGGTTACAGTAGTATAGTGTTTATTCTGTTTAGGGTAGTATTGGTTACAGTAGTATAGTGTTTATTCTGTTCAGGGTAGTATTGGTTACAGTAGTATAGTGTTTATTCTGTTTAGGGTAGTATTGGTTACAGTAGTATAGTGTTTATTCTGTTCAGGGTAGTATTGGTTACAGTAGTATAGTGTTTATTCTGTTTAGGGTTGTATAGGTTACAGTAGTATAGTGTTTATTCTGTTTAGGGTAGTATTGGTTACAGTAGTATAGTGTTTATTCTGTTTCGGGGAGTATAGGTTGCAGTAGTATTGTTTTTATTCTGTTTAGGGTAGTATTGGTTACAGTAGTATAGTGTTTATTCTGTTTAGGGTAGTATAGGTTACAGTAGTATTGTTTTTATTCTGTTTAGGGTAGTATTGGTTACAGTAGGATAGTGTTTATTCTGTTTAGGGTAGTATTGGTTACAGTAGTATAGTGTTTATTCTGTTCAGGGTAGTATAGGTTACAGTAGTATTGTGTTTATTCTGTTTAGGGTAGTATTGGTTACAGTAGTATAGTGTTTATTCTGTTTAGGGTAGTATTGGTTACAGTAGTATTGTGTTTATTCTGTTCAGGGTAGTATAGGTTACAGTAGTATAGTGTTTATTCTGTTCATGGTAGTATAGGTTACAGTAGTATAGTGTTTATTCTGTTTAGGGTAGTATAGGTTACAGTAGTATTGTGTTTATTCTGTTCAGGGTAGTATAGGTTTCAGTAGTATAGTGTTTATTCTGTTTAGGGTAGTATAGGTTAAAGTAGTATTGTTTTTATTCTGTTTAGGGTAGTATTGGTTACAGTAGTATAGAGTTTATTCTGTTTAGGGTAGTATAGGTTACAGTAGTATAGAGTTTATTCTGTTTAGGGTAGTATAGGTTACAGTAGTATTGTGTTTTTTCTGTTTAGGGTAGTATTGGTTCCAGTAGTATTGTGTTTATTCTGTTTAGGGTAGTATTGGTTACGGTAGTATTGTGTTTATTCTGTTTAGGGTAGTATAGGTTCCAGTAGTATTGTGTTTATTCTGTTTAGGGTAGTATTGGTTACGGTAGTATTGTGTTTATTCTGTTTAGGGTAGTATAGGTTCCAGTAGTATTGTGTTTATTCTGTTTAGGGTAGTATTGGTTACGGTAGTATTGTGTTTATTCTGTTTAGGGTAGTATAGGTTCCAGTAGTATTGTGTTTATTCTGTTTAGGGTAGTATTGGTTACGGTAGTATTGTGTTTATTCTGTTTAGGGTAGTATAGGTTACAGTAGTATAGTGTTTATTCTGTTCAGGGTAGTATAGGTTACAGTAGTATTGTGTTTATTCTGTTTAGGGTAGTATTGGTTACAGTAGTATTGTGTTTATTCTGTTTAGGGTAGTATAGGTTACAGTAGTATAGTGTTTATTCTGTTTAGGGTAGTATAGGTTACAGTAGTATTGTGTTTTTTCTGTTTAGGGTAGTATAGGTTACAGTAGTATAGTGTTTATTCTGTTTATGGTAGTATAGGTTACAGTAGTATTGTGTTTTTTCTGTTTAGGGTAGTATAGGTTACAGTAGTATAGTGTTTATTCTGTTTAGGGTAGTATTGGTTACATTAGTATTGTGTTTATTCTGTTTAGGGTAGTATAGGTTACAGTAGTATAGTGTTTATTCTGTTTAGGGTAGTATTGGTTACAGTAGTATAGTGTTTATTCTGTTTAGGGTAGTATTGGTTACATTAGTATTGTGTTTTTTCTGTTTAGGGTAGTATAGGTTACAGTAGTATAGTGTTTATTCTGTTTAGGGTAGTATAGGTTACAGTAGTATAGTGTATATTCTGTTTAGGGTAGTATAGGTTACAGTAGTATTGTGTTTTTTCTGTTTAGGGTAGTATAGGTTACAGTAGTATAGTGTTTATTCTGTTTAGGGTAGTATAGGTTACAGTAGTATTGTGTTTTTTCTGTTTAGGGTAGTATAGGTTACAGTAGTATAGTGTTTATTCTGTTTAGGGTAGTATAGGTTACAGTAGTATTGTGTTTTTTCTGTTTAGGGTAGTATAGGTTACAGTAGTATAGTGTTTATTCTGTTTAGGGTAGTATAGGTTACAGTAGTATTGTGTTTTTTCTGTTTAGGGTAGTATAGGTTACAGTAGTATAGTGTTTATTCTGTTTAGGGTAGTATTGGTTACATTAGTATTGTGTTTTTTCTGTTTAGGGTAGTATAGGTTACAGTAGTATAGTGTTTATTCTGTTTAGGGTAGTATAGGTTACAGTAGTATAGTGTTTATTCTGTTTAGGGTAGTATTGGTTACAGTAGTATAGTGTTTATTCTGTTTAGGGTAGTATTGGTTACATTAGTATTGTGTTTTTTCTGTTTAGGGTAGTATAGGTTACAGTAGTATAGTGTTTATTCTGTTTAGGGTAGTATAGGTTACAGTAGTATAGTGTTTATTCTGTTTAGGGTAGTATAGGTTACAGTAGTATTGTGTTTTTTCTGTTTAGGGTAGTATAGGTTACAGTAGTATAGTGTTTATTCTGTTTAGGGTAGTATAGGTTACAGTAGTATTGTGTTTTTTCTGTTTAGGGTAGTATAGGTTACAGTAGTATAGTGTTTATTCTGTTTAGGGTAGTATTGGTTACATTAGTATTGTGTTTATTCTGTTTAGGGTAGTATTGGTTACAGTAGTATTGTGTTTATTCTGTTTAGGGTAGTATTGGTTACGGTAGTATTGTGTTTATTCTGTTTAGGGTAGTATAGGTTACAGTAGTATAGTGTTTATTCTGTTCAGGGTAGTATAGGTTACAGTAGTATTGTGTTTATTCTGTTTAGGGTAGTATTGGTTACAGTAGTATTGTGTTTATTCTGTTTAGGGTAGTATAGGTTACAGTAGTATAGTGTTTATTCTGTTTAGGGTAGTATAGGTTACAGTAGTATTGTGTTTTTTCTGTTTAGGGTAGTATAGGTTACAGTAGTATAGTGTTTATTCTGTTTAGGGTAGTATAGGTTACAGTAGTATAGTGTTTATTCTGTTTAGGGTAGTATTGGTTACAGTAGTATAGTGTTTATTTTGTTTAGGGTAGTATAGGTTACAGAAGTATAGTGTTTATTCTGTTTAGGGTAGTATTGGTTACAGTAGTATAGTATTTATTCTGTTCAGGGTAGTATTGGTTACAGTAGTATAGTGTTTATTCTGTTCAGGGGAGTATAGGTTCCAGTAGTATAGAGTTTATTCTGTTTAGGGTAGTATTGGTTACAGTAGTATAGTGTTTATTCTGTTCAGGGGAGTATAGGTTCCAGTAGTATAGAGTTTATTCTGTTTAGGGTAGTTTTGGTTACAGTAGTATAGTGTTTATTCTGTTCAGGGTAGTATTGGTTACAGTAGTATAGTGTTTATTCCGTTTAGGGTAGTATAGGTTACAGTAGTATACTGTTTATTCTGCTTAGGGTAGTATTGGTTACAGTAGTATAGTGTTTATTTTGTTTAGGGTAGTATAGGTTACAGTAGTATAGTGTTTATTCTGTTTAGGGTAGTATTGGTTACAGTAGTATAGTGTTTATTCTGTTCAGGGTAGTATTGGTTACAGTAGTATAGTGTTTATTCTGTTTAGGGTAGTATTGGTTACAGTAGTATAATGTTTATTCTGTTCAGGGTAGTATTGGTTACAGTAGTATAGTGTTTATTCTGTTTAGGGTTGTATAGGTTACAGTAGTATAGTGTTTATTCTGTTTAGGGTAGTATTGGTTACAGTAGTATAGTGTTTATTCTGTTTCGGGGAGTATAGGTTGCAGTAGTATTGTTTTTATTCTGTTTAGGGTAGTATTGGTTACAGTAGTATAGTGTATATTCTGTTTAGGGTAGTATAGGTTACAGTAGTATTGTTTTTATTCTGTTTAGGGTAGTATTGGTTACAGTAGGATAGTGTTTATTCTGTTTAGGGTAGTATTGGTTACAGTAGTATTGTGTTTATTCTGTTCAGGGTAGTATAGGTTACAGTAGTATTGTGTTTATTCTGTTTAGGGTAGTATTGGTTACAGTAGTATAGTGTTTATTCTGTTTAGGGTAGTATTGGTTACAGTAGTATTGTGTTTATTCTGTTCAGGGTAGTATAGGTTACAGTAGTATAGTGTTTATTCTGTTCATGGTAGTATAGGTTACAGTAGTATAGTGTTTATTCTGTTTAGGGTAGTATAGGTTACAGTAGTATTGTGTTTATTCTGTTCAGGGTAGTATAGGTTTCAGTAGTATAGTGTTTATTCTGTTTAGGGTAGTATAGGTTAAAGTAGAATTGTGTTTATTCTGTTCAGGGTAGTATAGGTTACAGTAGTATTGTGTTTATTCTGTTCAGGGTAGTATAGGTTTCAGTAGTATAGTGTTTATTCTGTTTAGGGTAGTATTGGTTACAGTAGTATAGTGTTTATTCTGTTTAGGGTAGTATTGGTTACAGTAGTATAGTGTTTATTCTGTTTAGGGTAGTATTGGTTACATTAGTATTGTGTTTATTCTGTTTAGGGTAGTATTGGTTACAGTAGTATTGTGTTTATTCTGTTTAGGGTAGTATTGGTTACATTAGTATTGTGTTTATTCTGTTTAGGGTAGTATTGGTTACAGTAGTATTGTGTTTATTCTGTTTAGGGTAGTATTGGTTACAGTAGTATAGTGTTTATTTTGTTTAGGGTAGTATAGGTTACAGTAGTATAGTGTTTATTCTGTTTAGGGTAGTATTGGTTACAGTAGTATAGTGTTTATTCTGTTCAGGGTAGTATTGGTTACAGTAGTATAGTGTTTATTCTGTTCAGGGGAGTATAGGTTCCAGTAGTATAGAGTTTATTCTGTTTAGGGTAGTATTGGTTACAGTAGTATAGTGTTTATTCTGTTCAGGGGAGTATAGGTTCCAGTAGTATAGAGTTTATTCTGTTTAGGGTAGTATTGGTTACAGTAGTATAGTGTTTATTCTGTTCAGGGTAGTATTGGTTACAGTAGTATAGTGTTTATTCCGTTTAGGGTAGTATAGGTTACAGTAGTATAGTGTTTATTCTGTTTAGGGTAGTATTGGTTACAGTAGTATAGTGTTTATTTTGTTTAGGGTAGTATAGGTTACAGTAGTATAGTGTTTATTCTGTTTAGGGTAGTATTGGTTACAGTAGTATAGTGTTTATTCTGTTCAGGGTAGTATTGGTTACAGTAGTATAGTGTTTATTCTGTTTAGGGTAGTATTGGTTACAGTAGTATAGTGTTTATTCTGTTCAGGGTAGTATTGGTTACAGTAGTATAGTGTTTATTCTGTTTAGGGTTGTATAGGTTACAGTAGTATAGTGTTTATTCTGTTTAGGGTAGTATTGGTTACAGTAGTATAGTGTTTATTCTGTTTCGGGGAGTATAGGTTGCAGTAGTATTGTTTTTATTCTGTTTAGGGTAGTATTGGTTACAGTAGTATAGTGTTTATTCTGTTTAGGGTAGTATAGGTTACAGTAGTATTGTTTTTATTCTGTTTAGGGTAGTATTGGTTACAGTAGGATAGTGTTTATTCTGTTTAGGGTAGTATTGGTTACAGTAGTATTGTGTTTATTCTGTTCAGGGTAGTATAGGTTACAGTAGTATTGTGTTTATTCTGTTTAGGGTAGTATTGGTTACAGTAGTATAGTGTTTATTCTGTTTAGGGTAGTATTGGTTACAGTAGTATTGTGTTTATTCTGTTCAGGGTAGTATAGGTTACAGTAGTATAGTGTTTATTCTGTTCATGGTAGTATAGGTTACAGTAGTATAGTGTTTATTCTGTTTAGGGTAGTATAGGTTACAGTAGTATTGTGTTTATTCTGTTCAGGGTAGTATAGGTTTCAGTAGTATAGTGTTTATTCTGTTTAGGGTAGTATAGGTTAAAGTAGTATTGTGTTTATTCTGTTCAGGGTAGTATAGGTTACAGTAGTATTGTGTTTATTCTGTTCAGGGTAGTATAGGTTTCAGTAGTATAGTGTTTATTCTGTTTAGGGTAGTATTGGTTACAGTAGTATAGTGTTTATTCTGTTTAGGGCAGTATTGGTTACAGTAGTATAGTGTTTATTCTGTTTAGGGTAGTATTGGTTACATTAGTATTGTGTTTATTCTGTTTAGGGTAGTATTGGTTACGGTAGTATTGTGTTTATTCTGTTTAGGGTAGTATAGGTTACAGTAGTATAGTGTTTATTCTGTTCAGGGTAGTATAGGTTACAGTAGTATTGTGTTTATTCTGTTTAGGGTAGTATTGGTTACAGTAGTATTGTGTTTATTCTGTTTAGGGTAGTATAGGTTACAGTAGTATAGTGTTTATTCTGTTCAGGGTAGTATAGGTTACAGTAGTATTGTGTTTATTCTGTTTAGGGTAGTATTGGTTACAGTAGTATTGTGTTTATTCTGTTTAGGGTAGTATAGGTTACAGTAGTATAGAGTTTATTCTGTTTAGGGTAGTATAGGTTACAGTAGTATTGTGTTTTTTCTGTTTAGGGTAGTATTGGTTCCAGTAGTATTGTGTTTATTCTGTTTAGGGTAGTATTGGTTACGGTAGTATTGTGTTTATTCTGTTTAGGGTAGTATAGGTTCCAGTAGTATTGTGTTTATTCTGTTTAGGGTAGTATTGGTTACAGTAGTATTGTGTTTATTCTGTTTAGGGTAGTATAGGTTCCAGTAGTATTGTGTTTATTCTGTTTAGGGTAGTATTGGTTACGGTAGTATTGTGTTTATTCTGTTTAGGGTAGTATAGGTTCCAGTAGTATTGTGTTTATTCTGTTTAGGGTAGTATTGGTTACGGTAGTATTGTGTTTATTCTGTTTAGGGTAGTATAGGTTACAGTAGTATAGTGTTTATTCTGTTCAGGGTAGTATAGGTTACAGTAGTATTGTGTTTATTCTGTTTAGGGTAGTATTGGTTACAGTAGTATTGTGTTTATTCTGTTTAGGGTAGTATAGGTTACAGTAGTATAGTGTTTATTCTGTTTAGGGTAGTATAGGTTACAGTAGTATTGTGTTTTTTCTGTTTAGGGTAGTATAGGTTACAGTAGTATAGTGTTTATTCTGTTTAGGGTAGTATAGGTTACAGTAGTATTGTGTTTTTTCTGTTTAGGGTAGTATAGGTTACAGTAGTATAGTGTTTATTCTGTTTAGGGTAGTATTGGTTACATTAGTATTGTGTTTATTCTGTTTAGGGTAGTATAGGTTACAGTAGTATAGTGTTTATTCTGTTTAGGGTAGTATTGGTTACAGTAGTATAGTGTTTATTCTGTTTAGGGTAGTATTGGTTACATTAGTATTGTGTTTTTTCTGTTTAGGGTAGTATAGGTTACAGTAGTATAGTGTTTATTCTGTTTAGGGTAGTATAGGTTACTGTAGTATAGTGTTTATTCTGTTTAGGGTAGTATAGGTTACAGTAGTATTGTGTTTTTTCTGTTTAGGGTAGTATAGGTTACAGTAGTATAGTGTTTATTCTGTTTAGGGTAGTATAGGTTACAGTAGTATTGTGTTTTTTCTGTTTAGGGTAGTATAGGTTACAGTAGTATAGTGTTTATTCTGTTTAGGGTAGTATAGGTTACAGTAGTATTGTGTTTTTTCTGTTTAGGGTAGTATAGGTTACAGTAGTATAGTGTTTATTCTGTTTAGGGTAGTATAGGTTACAGTAGTATTGTGTTTTTTCTGTTTAGGGTAGTATAGGTTACAGTAGTATAGTGTTTATTCTGTTTAGGGTAGTATTGGTTACATTAGTATTGTGTTTTTTCTGTTTAGGGTAGTATAGGTTACAGTAGTATAGTGTTTATTCTGTTTAGGGTAGTATAGGTTACAGTAGTATAGTGTTTATTCTGTTTAGGGTAGTATTGGTTACAGTAGTATAGTGTTTATTCTGTTTAGGGTAGTATTGGTTACATTAGTATTGTGTTTTTTCTGTTTAGGGTAGTATAGGTTACAGTAGTATAGTGTTTATTCTGTTTAGGGTAGTATAGGTTACAGTAGTATAGTGTTTATTCTGTTTAGGGTAGTATAGGTTACAGTAGTATTGTGTTTTTTCTGTTTAGGGTAGTATAGGTTACAGTAGTATAGTGTTTATTCTGTTTAGGGTAGTATAGGTTACAGTAGTATTGTGTTTTTTCTGTTTAGGGTAGTATAGGTTACAGTAGTATAGTGTTTATTCTGTTTAGGGTAGTATTGGTTACATTAGTATTGTGTTTATTCTGTTTAGGGTAGTATTGGTTACAGTAGTATTGTGTTTATTCTGTTTAGGGTAGTATTGGTTACGGTAGTATTGTGTTTATTCTGTTTAGGGTAGTATAGGTTACAGTAGTATAGTGTTTATTCTGTTCAGGGTAGTATAGGTTACAGTAGTATTGTGTTTATTCTGTTTAGGGTAGTATTGGTTACAGTAGTATTGTGTTTATTCTGTTTAGGGTAGTATAGGTTACAGTAGTATAGTGTTTATTCTGTTTAGGGTAGTATAGGTTACAGTAGTATTGTGTTTTTTCTGTTTAGGGTAGTATAGGTTACAGTAGTATATTGTTTATTCTGTTTAGGGTAGTATAGGTTACAGTAGTATAGTGTTTATTCTCTTTAGGGTATTATTGGTTACAGTAGTATTGTGTTTATTCTGTTTAGGGAAGTATTGGTTACAGTAGTATTGTGTTTATTCTGTTCAGGGTAGTATTGGTTACAGTAGTATAGTGTTTATTCTGTTTAGGGTATTATAGGTTACAGTAGTATCGTGTTTATTCTGTTTAGGGTAGTATAGGTTACAGTAGTATTGTGTTTATTCTGTTTAGGGTAGTATTGGTTACAGTAGTATAGTGTTTATTCTGTTTAGGGTAGTATAGGTTGCAGTAGTATAGTGTTTATTCTGTTTAGGGTAGTATAGGTTACAGTAGGAGAGTGTTTATTCTGTTTAGGGTAGTATTGGTTGCAGTAGTATTGTGTTTATTCTGTTCAGGGTAGTATAGGTTACAGTAGTATTGTGTTTATTCTGTTTAGGGTATTATTTGTTACAGTAGAATAGTGTTTATTCTGTTTAGGGTAGTATTGGTTACAGTAGTATTGTGTTTATTCTGTTTAGGGTAGTATTGGTTACAGTAGTATTGTGTTTATTCTGTTTCGGGTAGTATTGGTTACAGTAGTATTGTGTTTATTCTGTTTAGGGTAGTATAGGTTACAGTAGTATTGTGTTTATTCTGTTTAGGGTAGTATAGGTTACAGTAGTATTGTGTTTATTCTGTTTAGGGTAGTATTGGTTACAGTAGTATTGTGTTTATTCTGTTTAGGGTAGTATAGGTTACAGTAGTATTGTGTTTATTCTGTTTAGGGTAGTATTGGTTACAGTAGTATTGTGTTTATTCTGTTTCGGGTAGTATTGGTTACAGTAGTATTGTGTTTATTCTGTTTAGGGTAGTATAGGTTACAGTAGTATTGTGTTTATTCTGTTTAGGGTAGTATAGGTTACAGTAGTATTGTGTTTATTCTGTTTAGGGTAGTATTGGTTACAGTAGTATTGTGTTTATTCTGTTTAGGGTAGTATAGGTTACAGTAGTATTGTGTTTATTCTGTTTAGGGTAGTATTGGTTACAGTAGTATTGTGTTTATTCTGTTTCGGGTAGTATTGGTTACAGTAGTATTGTGTTTATTCTGTTTAGGGTAGTATAGGTTACAGTAGTAAAATGTTTATTCTGTTTCGGGTAGTATATGTTACAGTAGTATAGTGTTTATTCTGTTCAGGGTAGTATTGGTTACAGTAGTATTGTGTTTATTCTGTTTAGGGTAGTATTGGTTACAGTAGTATAGTGTTTATTCTGTTTATGGTAGTATTGGTTACAGTAGTATAGTGATTATTCTGTTCAGGGTAGTATAGCTTACAGTAGTATAGTGTTTATTCTGTTTAGGGTAGTATAGGTTACAGTAGTATAGTGTTTATTCTGTTTAGGGTAGTATTGGTTACAGTAGTATAGTGTTTATTCTGTTCAGGGGAGTATAGGTTCCAGTAGTATAGAGTTTATTCTGTTTAGGGTAGTATTGGTTACAGTAGTATAGTGTTTATTCTGTTCAGGGTAGTATTGGTTACAGTAGTATTGTGTTTATTCTGTTCAGGGTAGTATTGGTTACAGTAGTATAGTGTTTATTCCGTTTAGGGTAGTATAGGTTACAGTAGTATAGTGTTTATTCTGTTTAGGGTAGTATTGGTTACAGTAGTATAGTGTTTATTTTGTTTAGGGTAGTATAGGTTACAGTAGTATAGTGTTTATTCTGTTTAGGGTAGTATAGGTTACAGTAGTATAGTGTTTATTCTGTTTAGGGTAGTATTGGTTACAGTAGTATAGTGTTTATTCTGTTCAGGGGAGTATAGGTTCCAGTAGTATAGAGTTTATTCTGTTTAGGGTAGTATTGGTGACAGTAGTATAGTGTTTATTCTGTTCAGGGGAGTATAGGTTCCAGTAGTATAGAGTTTATTCTGTTTAGGGTAGTATTGGTTACAGTAGTATAGTGTTTATTCTGTTCAGGGTAGTATTGGTTACAGTAGTATTGTGTTTATTCTGTTCAGGGTAGTATTGGTTACAGTAGTATAGTGTTTATTCCGTTTAAGGTAGTATAGGTTACAGTAGTATAGTGTTTATTCTGTTTAGGGTAGTATTGGTTACAGTAGTATAGTGTTTATTTTGTTTAGGGTAGTATAGGTTACAGTAATATAGTGTTTATTCTGTTTAGGGTAGTATTGGTTACAGTAGTATAGTGTTTATTCTGTTCAGGGTAGTATTGGTTACAGTAGTATAGTGTTTATTCTGTTCAGGGGAGTATAGGTTCCAGTAGTATAGAGTTTATTCTGTTTAGGGTAGTATTGGTTACAGTAGTATAGTGTTTATTCTGTTCAGGGTAGTATTGGTTACAGTAGTATAGTGTTTATTCCGTTTAGGGTAGTATAGGTTACAGTAGTATAGTGTTTATTCTGTTTAGGGTAGTATAGGTTACAGTAGTATTGTGTTTTTTCTGTTTAGGGTAGTATAGGTTACAGTAGTATAGTGTTTATACTGTTTAGGGTAGTATAGGTTACAGTAGTATTGTGTTTTTTCTGTTTAGGGTAGTATAGGTTACAGTAGTATAGTGTTTATTCTGTTTAGGGTAGTATTGGTTACATTAGTATTGTGTTTATTCTGTTTAGGGTAGTATAGGTTACAGTAGTATAGTGTTTATTCTGTTTAGGGTAGTATTGGTTACAGTAGTATAGTGTTTATTCTGTTTAGGGTAGTATTGGTTACATTAGTATTGTGTTTTTTCTGTTTAGGGTAGTATAGGTTACAGTAGTATAGTGTTTATTCTGTTTAGGGTAGTATAGGTTACAGTAGTATAGTGTTTATTCTGTTTAGGGTAGTATAGGTTACAGTAGTATTGTGTTTTTTCTGTTTAGGGTAGTATAGGTTACAGTAGTATAGTGTTTATTCTGTTTAGGGTAGTATAGGTTACAGTAGTATTGTGTTTTTTCTGTTTAGGGTAGTATAGGTTACAGTAGTATAGTGTTTATTCTGTTTAGGGTAGTATAGGTTACAGTAGTATTGTGTTTTTTCTGTTTAGGGTAGTATAGGTTACAGTAGTATAGTGTTTATTCTGTTTAGGGTAGTATAGGTTACAGTAGTATTGTGTTTTTTCTGTTTAGGGTAGTATAGGTTACAGTAGTATAGTGTTTATTCTGTTTAGGGTAGTATTGGTTACATTAGTATTGTGTTTTTTCTGTTTAGGGTAGTATAGGTTACAGTAGTATAGTGTTTATTCTGTTTAGGGTAGTATAGGTTACAGTAGTATAGTGTTTATTCTGTTTAGGGTAGTATTGGTTACAGTAGTATAGTGTTTATTCTGTTTAGGGTAGTATTGGTTACATTAGTATTGTGTTTTTTCTGTTTAGGGTAGTATAGGTTACAGTAGTATAGTGTTTATTCTGTTTAGGGTAGTATAGGTTACAGTAGTATAGTGTTTATTCTGTTTAGGGTAGTATAGGTTACAGTAGTATTGTGTTTTTTCTGTTTAGGGTAGTATAGGTTACAGTAGTATAGTGTTTATTCTGTTTAGGGTAGTATAGGTTACAGTAGTATTGTGTTTTTTCTGTTTAGGGTAGTATAGGTTACAGTAGTATAGTGTTTATTCTGTTTAGGGTAGTATTGGTTACATTAGTATTGTGTTTATTCTGTTTAGGGTAGTATTGGTTACAGTAGTATTGTGTTTATTCTGTTTAGGGTAGTATTGGTTACGGTAGTATTGTGTTTATTCTGTTTAGGGTAGTATAGGTTACAGTAGTATAGTGTTTATTCTGTTCAGGGTAGTATAGGTTACAGTAGTATTGTGTTTATTCTGTTTAGGGTAGTATTGGTTACAGTAGTATTGTGTTTATTCTGTTTAGGGTAGTATAGGTTACAGTAGTATAGTGTTTATTCTGTTTAGGGTAGTATAGGTTACAGTAGTATTGTGTTTTTTCTGTTTAGGGTAGTATAGGTTACAGTAGTATAGTGTTTATTCTGTTTAGGGTAGTATAGGTTACAGTAGTATAGTGTTTATTCTCTTTAGGGTATTATTGGTTACAGTAGTATTGTGTTTATTCTGTTTAGGGAAGTATTGGTTACAGTAGTATTGTGTTTATTCTGTTCAGGGTAGTATTGGTTACAGTAGTATAGTGTTTATTCTGTTTAGGGTATTATAGGTTACAGTAGTATCGTGTTTATTCTGTTTAGGGTAGTATAGGTTACAGTAGTATTGTGTTTATTCTGTTTAGGGTAGTATTGGTTACAGTAGTATAGTGTTTATTCTGTTTAGGGTAGTATAGGTTGCAGTAGTATAGTGTTTATTCTGTTTAGGGTAGTATAGGTTACAGTAGGAGAGTGTTTATTCTGTTTAGGGTAGTATTGGTTGCAGTAGTATTGTGTTTATTCTGTTCAGGGTAGTATAGGTTACAGTAGTATTGTGTTTATTCTGTTTAGGGTATTATTTGTTACAGTAGAATAGTGTTTATTCTGTTTAGGGTAGTATTGGTTACAGTAGTATTGTGTTTATTCTGTTTAGGGTAGTATTGGTTACAGTAGTATTGTGTTTATTCTGTTTCGGGTAGTATTGGTTACAGTAGTATTGTGTTTATTCTGTTTAGGGTAGTATAGGTTACAGTAGTATTGTGTTTATTCTGTTTAGGGTAGTATAGGTTACAGTAGTATT
Organism: Heterodontus francisci; assembly: GCF_036365525.1. Lineage (NCBI taxonomy): Eukaryota > Metazoa > Chordata > Chondrichthyes > Heterodontiformes > Heterodontidae > Heterodontus > Heterodontus francisci. Next base: position 14,176,059 of record NC_090396.1, read on the forward strand.
GTGTTTATTCTGTTTAGGGTAGTATTGGTTACAGTAGTATTGTGTTTATTCTGTTTAGGGTAGTATAGGTTACAGTAGTATTGTGTTTATTCTGTTTAGGGTAGTATTGGTTACAGTAGTATTGTGTTTATTCTGTTTCGGGTAGTATTGGTTACAGTAGTATTGTGTTTATTCTGTTTAGGGTAGTATAGGTTACAGTAGTATTGTGTTTATTCTGTTTAGGGTAGTATAGGTTACAGTAGTATTGTGTTTATTCTGTTTAGGGTAGTATTGGTTACAGTAGTATTGTGTTTATTCTGTTTAGGGTAGTATAGGTTACAGTAGTATTGTGTTTATTCTGTTTAGGGTAGTATTGGTTACAGTAGTATTGTGTTTATTCTGTTTCGGGTAGTATTGGTTACAGTAGTATTGTGTTTATTCTGTTTAGGGTAGTATAGGTTACAGTAGTAAAATGTTTATTCTGTTTCGGGTAGTATATGTTACAGTAGTATAGTGTTTATTCTGTTCAGGGTAGTATTGGTTACAGTAGTATTGTGTTTATTCTGTTTAGGGTAGTATTGGTTACAGTAGTATAGTGTTTATTCTGTTTATGGTAGTATTGGTTACAGTAGTATAGTGATTATTCTGTTCAGGGTAGTATAGCTTACAGTAGTATAGTGTTTATTCTGTTTAGGGTAGTATAGGTTACAGTAGTATAGTGTTTATTCTGTTTAGGGTAGTATTGGTTACAGTAGTATAGTGTTTATTCTGTTCAGGGGAGTATAGGTTCCAGTAGTATAGAGTTTATTCTGTTTAGGGTAGTATTGGTTACAGTAGTATAGTGTTTATTCTGTTCAGGGTAGTATTGGTTACAGTAGTATTGTGTTTATTCTGTTCAGGGTAGTATTGGTTACAGTAGTATAGTGTTTATTCCGTTTAGGGTAGTATAGGTTACAGTAGTATAGTGTTTATTCTGTTTAGGGTAGTATTGGTTACAGTAGTATAGTGTTTATTTTGTTTAGGGTAGTATAGGTTACAGTAGTATAGTGTTTATTCTGTTTAGGGTAGTATAGGTTACAGTAGTATAGTGTTTATTCTGTTTAGGGTAGTATTGGTTACAGTAGTATAGTGTTTATTCTGTTCAGGGGAGTATAGGTTCCAGTAGTATAGAGTTTATTCTGTTTAGGGTAGTATTGGTGACAGTAGTATAGTGTTTATTCTGTTCAGGGGAGTATAGGTTCCAGTAGTATAGAGTTTATTCTGTTTAGGGTAGTATTGGTTACAGTAGTATAGTGTTTATTCTGTTCAGGGTAGTATTGGTTACAGTAGTATTGTGTTTATTCTGTTCAGGGTAGTATTGGTTACAGTAGTATAGTGTTTATTCCGTTTAGGGTAGTATAGGTTACAGTAGTATAGTGTTTATTCTGTTTAGGGTAGTATTGGTTACAGTAGTATAGTGTTTATTTTGTTTAGGGTAGTATAGGTTACAGTAATATAGTGTTTATTCTGTTTAGGGTAGTATTGGTTACAGTAGTATAGTGTTTATTCTGTTCAGGGTAGTATTGGTTACAGTAGTATAGTGTTTATTCTGTTCAGGGGAGTATAGGTTCCAGTAGTATAGAGTTTATTCTGTTTAGGGTAGTATTGGTTACAGTAGTATAGTGTTTATTCTGTTCAGGGTAGTATTGGTTACAGTAGTATAGTGTTTATTCCGTTTAGGGTAGTATAGGTTACAGTAGTATAGTGTTTATTCTGTTTAGGGTAGTATTGGTTACAGTAGTATAGTGTTTATTCTGTTTAGGGTAGTATTGGTTACAGTAGTATAGTGTTTATTCCGTTTAGGGTAGTATAGGTTACAGTAGTATAGTGTTTATTCTGTTTAGGGTAGTATTGGTTACAGTAGTATAGTGTTTATTCCGTTTAGGGTAGTATAGGTTACAGTAGTATAGAGTTTATTCTGTTTAGGGTAGTATTGGTTACAGTAGTATAGTGTTTATTCTGTTCAGGGGAGTATAGGTTCCAGTAGTATAGTGTTTATTCCGTTTAGGGTAGTATAGGTTACAGTAGTATAGTGTTTATTCTGTTTAGGGTAGTATTGGTTACAGTAGTATAGTGTTTATTCCGTTTAGGGTAGTATAGGTTACAGTAGTATAGAGTTTATTCTGTTTAGGGTAGTATTGGTTACAGTAGTATAGTGCTTATTCTGTTCAGGGGAGTATATGTTCCAGTAGTATAGAGTTTATTCTGTTTAGGGTAGTATTGGTTACAGTAGTATAGTGTTTATTCTGTTCAGGGTAGTATTGGTTACAGTAGTATAGTGTTTATTCCGTTTAGGGTAGTATAGGTTACAGTAGTATAGTGTTTATTCTGTTTAGGGTAGTATTGGTTACAGTAGTATAGTGTTTATTTTGTTTAGGGTAGTATAGATTACAGTAGTATAGTGTTTATTCTGTTTAGGGTAGTATTGGTTACAGTAGTATAGTGTTTATTCTGTTCAGGGTAGTATTGGTTACAGTAGTATAGTGTTTATTCTGTTTAGGGTAGTATTGGTTACAGTAGTATAGTGTTTATTCTGTTCTGGGTAGTATTGGTTACAGTAGTATAGTGTTTATTCTGTTTAGTGTTGTATAGGTTACAGTAGTATAGTGTTTATTCTGTTTAGGGTAGTATTGGTTACAGTAGTATAGTGTTTATTCTGTTTCAGGGAGTATAGGTTGCAGTAGTATTGTTTTTATTCTGTTTAGGGTAGCATTGGTTACAGTAGTATAGTGTTTATTCTGTTTAGGGTAGTATAGGTTACAGTAGTATTGTTTTTATTCTGTTTAGGGTAGTATTGGTTACAGTAGGATAGTGTTTATTCTGTTTAGGGTAGTATTGGTTACAGTAGTATTGTGTTTATCCTGTTCAGGGTAGTATAGGTTACAGTAGTATTGTGTTTATTCTGTTTAGGGTAGTATTGGTTACAGTAGTATAGTGTTTATTCTGTTTAGGGTAGTATTGGTTACAGTAGTATTGTGTTTATTCTGTTCAGGGTAGTATAGGTTACAGTAGTATAGTGTTTATTCTGTTCATGGTAGTATAGGTTACAGTAGTATAGTGTTTATTCTGTTTAGGGTAGTATAGGTTACAGTAGTATTGTGTTTATTCTGTTCAGGGTAGTATAGGTTTCAGTAGTATAGTGTTTATTCTGTTTAGGGTAGTATAGGTTAAAGTAGTATTGTGTTTATTCTGTTCAGGGTAGTATAGGTTACAGTAGTATTGTGTTTATTCTGTTTAGGGTAGTATTGGTTACAGTAGTATAGTGTTTATTCTGTTTAGGGTAGTATTGGTTACAGTAGTATAGTGTTTATTCTGTTTAGGGTAGTATTGGTTACATTAGTATTGTGTTTATTCTGTTTAGGGTAGTATTGGTTACAGTAGTATTGTGTTTATTCTGTTTAGGGTAGTATAGGTTACAGTAGTATTGTGTTTATTCTGTTTAGGGTAGTATTGGTTGCAGTAGTATTGTGTTTATTCTGTTTAGGGTAGTATTGGTTGCAGTAGTATTGTGTTTATTCTGTTTAGAGTAGTATTGGTTACAGTAGTATTGTGTTTATTCTGTTTAGGGTAGTATTGGTTGCAGTAGTATTGTGTTTATTCTGTTTTGGGTCGTATTGGTTGCAGTAGTATAGTGTTTATTCTGTTCAGGGTAGTATTGGTTACAGTAGTATAGTGTTTATTCTGTTTAGGGTAGTATAGGTTACAGTAGTATTGTGTTTATTCTGTTTAGGGTAGTATAGGTTACAGTAGTATAGTGTTTATTCTGTTCAGGGTAGTATAGGTTACAGTAGTATTGTGTTTATTCTGTTTTGGGTAGTATTGGTTACAGTAGTATAGTGTTTATTCTGTTCAGGGTAGTATAGGTTACAGTAGTATTGTGTTTATTCTGTTTAGGGTAGTATAGGTTACAGTAGTATTGTGTTTTTTCTGTTTAGGGTAGTATTGGTTACAGTAGTATAGTGTTTATTCTGTTTAGGGTAGTATTGGTTGCAGTAGTATTGTGTTTATTCTGTTTAGGGTAGTATTGGTTGCAGTAGTATAGTGTTTATTCTGTTCAGGGTAGTATAGGTTACAGTAGTATTGTGTTTATTCTGTTCAGGGTAGTATTGGTTACAGTAGTATTGTGTTTATTCTGTTCAGGGTAGTATAGGTTACAGTAGTATAGTGTTTATTCTGTTTAGGGTAGTATAGGTTACAGTAGTATTGTGTTTATTCTGTTTAGGGTAGTATCGGTTACAGTAGTATAGTGTTTATTCTGTTTAGTGTAGTATAGGGTACAGTAGTATGGTGTTTATTCTGTTTAGGGTAGTATTGGTTCCAGTAGTTTAGTGTTTATTCTGTTTAGGGTAGTATAGGTTACAGTAGTTTAGTGTTTATTCTGTTTAGGGTAGTATAGGTTACAGTAGTATTGTGTTTATTCTGTTTAGGGTAGTATAGGTTACAGTAGTATTGTGTTTATTCTGTTTAGGGTAGTATTGGTTACAGTAGTATAGTGTTTATTCTGTTTAGGGTAGTATAGGTTACAGTAGTATTGTGTTTATTCTGTTTAGGGTAGTATTGGTTACAGTAGTATAGTGTTTATTCTGTTTAGGGTAGTATTGGTTCCAGTAGTTTAGTGTTTATTCTGTTTAGGGTAGTATAGGTTACAGTAGTATTGTGTTTATTCTGTTTAGGGTAGTATTGGTTACAGTAGTATAGTGTTTATTCTGTTTAGGGTAGTATTGGTTCCAGTAGTTTAGTGTTTATTCTGTTTAGGGTAGTATAGGTTACAGTAGTTTAGTGTTTATTCTGTTTAGGGTAGTATAGGTTACAGTAGTATTGTGTTTATTCTGTTTAGGGTAGTATAGGTTACAGTAGTATTGTGTTTATTCTGTTTAGGGTAGTATTGGTTCCAGTAGTATTGTGTTTATTCTGTTTAGGGTAGTATAGGTTACAGTAGTTTAGTGTTTATTCTGTTTAGGGTAGTATAGGTTACAGTAGTATTGTGTTTATTCTGTTTAGGGTAGTATAGGTTACAGTAGTATTGTGTTTATTCTGTTTAGGGTAGTATTGGTTACAGTAGTATTGTGTTTATTCTGTTTAGGGTAGTATTGGTTCCAGTAGTATTGTGTTTATTCTGTTTAGGGTAGTATTGGTTCCAGTAGTATTGTGTTTATTCTGTTTAGGGTAGTATAGGTTACAGTAGTATTGTGTTTATTCTGTTTAGGGTAGTATAGGTTACAGTAGTTTAGTGTTTATTCTGTTCAGGGTAGTATTGGTTACAGTAGTATTGTGTTTATTCTGTTTAGGGTAGTATAGGTTACAGTAGTTTAGTGTTTATTCTGTTCAGGGTAGTATTGGTTACAGTAGTATTGTGTTTATTCTGTTTAGGGTAGTATTGGTTCCAGTAGTATTGTGTTTATTCTGTTTAGGGTAGTATTGGTTCCAGTAGTATTGTGTTTATTCTGTTTAGGGTAGTATTGGTTCCAGTAGTATTGTGTTTATTCTGTTTAGGGTAGTATAGGTTACAGTAGTTTAGTGTTTATTCTGTTCAGGGTAGTATTGGTTACAGTAGTATTGTGTTTATTCTGTTTAGGGTAGTATTGGTTCCAGTAGTATTGTGTTTATTCTGTTTAGGGTAGTATTGGTTCCAGTAGTATAGTGTTTATTCTGTTCAGGGTAGTATTGGTTCCAGTAGTATTGTGTTTATTCTGTTTAGGGTAGTATTGGTTCCAGTAGTATTGTGTTTATTCTGTTTAGGGTAGTATTGGTTCCAGTAGTATTGTGTTTATTCTGTTTAGGGTAGTATTGGTTCCAGTAGTATTGTGTTTATTCTGTTTAGGGTAGTATAGGTTACAGTAGTATTGTGTTTATTCTGTTTAGGGTAGTATTGGTTCCAGTAGTATTGTGTTTATTCTGTTTAGGGTAGTATAGGTTACAGTAGTATTGTGTTTATTCTGTTTAGGGTAGTATTGGTTCCAGTAGTATTGTGTTTATTCTGTTTAGGGTAGTATTGGTTCCAGTAGTATTGTGTTTATTCTGTTTAGGGTAGTATAGGTTACAGTAGTATTGTGTTTATTCTGTTTAGGGTAGTATTGGTTCCAGTAGTATTGTGTTTATTCTGTTTAGGGTAGTATAGGTTACAGTAGTATTGTGTTTATTCTGTTTAGGGTAGTATTGGTTCCAGTAGTATTGTGTTTATTCTGTTTAGGGTAGTATAGGTTACAGTAGTATTGTGTTTATTCTGTTTAGGGTAGTATTGGTTCCAGTAGTATTGTGTTTATTCTGTTTAGGGTAGTATAGGTTACAGTAGTATTGTGTTTATTCTGTTTAGGGTAGTATTGGTTCCAGTAGTATTGTGTTTATTCTGTTTAGGGTAGTATTGGTTCCAGTAGTATTGTGTTTATTCTGTTTAGGGTAGTATAGGTTACAGTAGTATTGTGTTTATTCTGTTTAGGGTAGTATTGGTTCCAGTAGTATTGTGTTTATTCTGTTTAGGGTAGTATTGGTTCCAGTAGTATTGTGTTTATTCTGTTTAGGGTAGTATAGGTTACAGTAGTATTGTGTTTATTCTGTTTAGGGTAGTATAGGTTACAGTAGTATTGTGTTTATTCTGTTTAGGGTAGTATTGGTTCCAGTAGTATTGTGTTTATTCTGTTTAGGGTAGTATAGGTTACAGTAGTATTGTGTTTATTCTGTTTAGGGTAGTATTGGTTACAGTAGTATAGTGTTTATTCTGTTTAGGGTAGTGTAGGGTACAGTAGTATAGTGTTTATTCTGTTTAGGGTAGTATTGGTTACAGTAGTATTGTGTTTATTCTGTTTAGGGTAGTATTGGTTACAGTAGTATAGTGTTTATTCTGTTTAGGGTAGTATTGGTTACAGTAGTATTGTGTTTATTCTGTTTAGGGTAGTATTGGTTCCAGTAGTATTGTGTTTATTCTGTTTAGGGTAGTATTGGTTACAGTAGTATAGTGTTTATTCTGTTTAGGGTAGTATAGGTTACAGTAGTATTGTGTTTATTCTGTTTAGGGTAGTATTGGTTCCAGTAGTATTGTGTTTATTCTGTTTAGGGTAGTATTGGTTACAGTAGTATAGTGTTTATTCTGTTTAGGGTAGTATAGGTTACAGTAGTATTGTGTTTATTCTGTTTAGGGTAGTATTGGTTCCAGTAGTATTGTGTTTATTCTGTTTAGGGTAGTATTGGTTACAGTAGTATAGTGTTTATTCTGTTTAGGGTAGTATAGGTTACAGTAGTATTGTGTTTATTCTGTTTAGGGTAGTATTGGTTCCAGTAGTATTGTGTTTATTCTGTTTAGGGTAGTATTGGTTACAGTAGTATAGTGTTTATTCTGTTTAGGGTAGTATAGGTTACAGTAGTATTGTGTTTATTCTGTTTAGGGTAGTATTGGTTCCAGTAGTATTGTGTTTATTCTGTTTAGGGTAGTATAGGTTACAGTAGTATTGTGTTTATTCTGTTTAGGGTAGTATTGGTTCCAGTAGTATTGTGTTTATTCTGTTTAGGGTAGTATAGGTTACAGTAGTATTGTGTTTATTCTGTTTAGGGTAGTATTGGTTCCAGTAGTATTGTGTTTATTCTGTTTAGGGTAGTATAGGTTACAGTAGTATAGTGTTTATTCTGTTTAGGGTAGTATTGGTTCCAGTAGTATTGTGTTTATTCTGTTTAGGGTAGTATTGGTTCCAGTAGTATTGTGTTTATTCTGTTTAGGGTAGTATAGGTTACAGTAGTATTGTGTTTATTCTGTTTAGGGTAGTATTGGTTCCAGTAGTATTGTGTTTATTCTGTTTAGGGTAGTATTGGTTACAGTAGTTTAGTGTTTATTCTGTTTAGGGTAGTATAGGTTACAGTAGTATTGTGTTTATTCTGTTTAGGGTAGTATTGGTTACAGTAGTATAGTGTTTATTCTGTTTAGGGTAGTATTGGTTACAGTAGTTTAGTGTTTATTCTGTTTAGGGTAGTATTGGTTACAGTAGTATAGTGTTTATTCTGTTTAGGGTAGTATAGGTTACAGTAGTATAGTGTTTATTCTGTTTAGGGTAGTATTGGTTACATTAGTATTGTGTTTATTCTGTTTAGGGTAGTATTGGTTCCAGTAGTTTAGTGTTTATTCTGTTCAGGGTATTATAGGTTACAGTAGTATTGTGTTTATTCTGTTTAGGGTAGTATAGGTTACAGTAGTATTGTGTTTATTCTGTTTAGGGTAGTATTGGTTCCAGTAGTTTAGTGTTTATTCTGTTTAGGGTAGTATAGGTTACAGTAGTTTAGTGTTTATTCTGTTTAGGGTAGTATAGGTTACAGTAGTATTGTGTTTATTCTGTTTAGGGTAGTATTGGTTACAGTAGTATAGTGTTTATTCTGTTTAGGGTAGTATTGGTTACAGTAGTTTAGTGTTTATTCTGTTTAGGGTAGTATTGGTTCCAGTAGTTTAGTGTTTATTCTGTTTAGGGTAGTATAGGTTACAGTAGTTTAGTGTTTATTCTGTTTAGGGTAGTATAGGTTACAGTAGTATTGTGTTTATTCTGTTTAGGGTAGTATTGGTTCCAGTAGTATTGTGTTTATTCTGTTTAGGGTAGTATAGGTTACAGTAGTTTAGTGTTTATTCTGTTTAGGGTAGTATAGGTTACAGTATTATTGTGTTTATTCTGTTTAGGGTAGTATAGGTTACAGTAGTTTAGTGTTTATTCTGTTTAGGGTAGTATAGGTTACAGTAGTATTGTGTTTATTCTGTTTAGGGTAGTATAGGTTACAGTAGTTTAGTGTTTATTCTGTTTAGGGTAGTATAGGTTACAGTAGTATTGTGTTTATTCTGTTTAGGGTAGTATAGGTTACAGTAGTTTAGTGTTTATTCTGTTTAGGGTAGTATAGGTTACAGTAGTATTGTGTTTATTCTGTTTAGGGTAGTATTGGTTCCAGTAGTATTGTGTTTATTCTGTTTAGGGTAGTATTGGTTACGGTAGTATTGTGTTTATTCTGTTTAGGGTAGTATTGGTTACAGTAGTATTGTGTTTATTCTGTTTAGGGTAGTATAGGTTACAGTAGTTTAGTGTTTATTCTGTTTAGGGTAGTATAGGTTACAGTAGTATTGTGTTTATTCTGTTTAGGGTAGTATAGGTTACAGTAGTATTGTGTTTATTCTGTTTAGGGTAGTATTGGTTCCAGTAGTATTGTGTTTATTCTGTTTAGGGTAGTATAGGTTACAGTAGTTTAGTGTTTATTCTGTTTAGGGTAGTATAGGTTACAGTAGTATTGTGTTTATTCTGTTTAGGGTAGTATTGGTTACAGTAGTATTGTGTTTATTCTGTTTAGGGTAGTATTGGTTACAGTAGTATTGTGTTTATTCTGTTTAGGGTAGTATAGGTTACAGTAGTTTAGTGTTTATTCTGTTTAGGGTAGTATAGGTTACAGTAGTATTGTGTTTATTCTGTTTAGGGTAGTATTGGTTACAGTAGTATAGTGTTTATTCTGTTTAGGGTAGTATTGGTTACAGTAGTATAGTGTTTATTCTGTTTAGGGTAGTATTGGTTACAGTAGTTTAGTGTTTATTCTGTTTAGGGTAGTATTGGTTACAGTAGTATAGTGTTTATTCTGTTTAGGGTAGTATTGGTTACAGTAGTTTAGTGTTTATTCTGTTTAGGGTAGTATAGGTTACAGTAGTATTGTGTTTATTCTGTTTAGGGTAGTATAGGTTACAGTAGTTTAGTGTTTATTCTGTTTAGGGTAGTATAGGTTACAGTAGTATTGTGTTTATTCTGTTTAGGGTAGTATTGGTTACAGTAGTATTGTGTTTATTCTGTTTAGGGTAGTATTGGTTACAGTAGTATTGTGTTTATTCTGTTTAGGGTAGTATAGGTTACAGTAGTTTAGTGTTTATTCTGTTTAGGGTAGGATAGGTTACAGTAGTATTGTGTTTATTCTGTTTAGGGTAGTATTGGTTACAGTAGTATAGTGTTTATTCTGTTTAGGGTAGTATTGGTTACAGTAGTATAGTGTTTATTCTGTTTAGGGTAGTATTGGTTACAGTAGTATTGTGTTTATTCTGTTTAGGGTAGTATTGGTTACAGTAGTATTGTGTTTATTCTGTTTAGGGTAGTATTGGTTACAGTAGTATAGTGTTTATTCTGTTTAGGGTAGTATTGGTTACAGTCGTATTGTGTTTATTCTGTTTAGGGTAGTATTGGTTACAGTAGTATAGTGTTTATTCTGTTTAGGGTAGTATTGGTTACAGTAGTATTGTGTTTATTCTGTTTAGGGTAGTATTATTTACAGTAGTATTGTGTTTATTCTGTTTAGGGTAGTATTGGTTACAGTAGTATAGTGTTTATTCTGTTTAGGGTAGTATTGGTTACAGTAGTATTGTGTTTATTCTGTTTAGGGTAGTATAGGTTACAGTAGTTTAGTGTTTATTCTGTTTAGGGTAGTATTGGTTACAGTAGTATAGTGTTTATTCTGTTTAGGGTAGTATTGGTTACAGTAGTATAGTGTTTATTCTGTTTAGGGTAGTATTGGTTACAGTAGTATTGTGTTTATTCTGTTTAGGGTAGTATTGGTTACAGTAGTATAGTGTTTATTCTGTTTAGGGTAGTATAGGTTACAGTAGTTTAGTGTTTATTCTGTTTAGGGTAGTATTGGTTACAGTAGTATAGTGTTTATTCTGTTTAGGGTAGTATTGGTTACAGTAGTATAGTGTTTATTCTGTTTAGGGTAGTATTGGTTACAGTAGTATTGTGTTTATTCTGTTTAGGGTAGTATAGGTTACAGTAGTTTAGTGTTTATTCTGTTTAGGGTAGTATTGGTTACAGTAGTATAGTGTTTATTCTGTTTAGGGTAGTATTGGTTACAGTAGTATAGTGTTTATTCTGTTTAGGGTAGTATTGGTTACAGTAGTATTGTGTTTATTCTGTTTAGGGTAGTATAGGTTACAGTAGTTTAGTGTTTATTCTGTTCAGGGTAGTATAGTTTACAGTAGTATTGTGTTTATTCTGTTTAGGGTAGTATTGGTTACAGTAGTATTGTGTTTATTCTGTTTAGGGTAGCATAGGTTACAGTAGTATAGTGTTTATTCTGTTTAGGGTAGTATAGGTTACAGTAGTATTGTGTTTTTTCTGTTTAGGGTAGTATAGGTTACAGTAGTATAGTGTTTATTCTGTTTAGGGTAGTATAGGTTACAGTAGTATAGTGTTTATTCTCTTTAGGGTATTATTGGTTACAGTAGTATTGTGTTTATTCTGTTTAGGGAAGTATTGGTTACAGTAGTATTGTGTTTATTCTGTTCAGGGTTGTATTGGTTACAGTAGTATTGTGTTTATTCTGTTTAGGGTAGTATAGGTTACAGTAGTATAGTGTTTATTCTGTTTTGGGTATTATAGGTTACAGTAGTATTGTGTTTATTCTGTTTAGGGTAGTATAGGTTACAGTAGTATTGTGTTTATTCTGTTTAGGGTAGTATAGGTTACAGTAGTATTGTGTTTATTCTGTTTAGGGTATTATTTGTTACTGTAGAATAGTGTTTATTCTGTTTAGGGTAGTATTGGTTACAGTAGTATTGTGTTTATTCTGTTTAGGGTAGTATAGGTTACAGTAGTATTGTGTTTATTCTGTTCAGGGTAGTATTGGTTACAGTAGTATAGTGTTTATTCTGTTTAGGGTAGTATTGGTTACAGTAGTATTGTGTTTATTCTGTTTATGGTAGTATTGGTTACAGTAGTATAGTGTTTATTCTCTTTAGAGTATTATTGGTTACAGTAGTATTGTGTTTATTCTGTTTAGGGAAGTATTGGTTACAGTAGTATTGCGTTTATTCTGTTCAGGGTAGTATTGGTTACAGTAGTATAGTGTTTATTCTGTTTTGGGTATTATAGGTTACAGTAGTATTGTGTTTATTCTGTTTAGGGTAGTATAGGTTACAGTAGTATTGTGTTTATTCTGTTTAGGGTAGTATAGGTTACAGTAGTATTGTGTTTATTCTGTTTTGGATATTATTTGTTACTGTAGAATAGTGTTTATTCTGTTTAGGGTAGTATAGGTTACAGTAGTATAGTGTTTATTCTGTTTAGGGTAGTATAGGTTACAGTAGTACTGTGTTTATTCTGTTCAGGGTAGTATTGGTTACAGTAGTATAGTGTTTATTCTGTTTAGGGTATTATAGGTTACAGTAGTATTGTGTTTATTCTGTTCAGGGTAGTATTGGTTACAGTAGTATAGTGTTTATTCTGTTTAGGGTAGTATAGGTTACAGTAGTATAGTGTTTATTCTGTTTAGGGTATTATAGGTTACAGTAGTATTGTGTTTATTCTGTTTAGGGTAGTATAGGTTACAGTAGTATTGTGTTTATTCTGTTCAGGGTAGTATTGGTTACAGTAGTATAGTGTTTATTCTGTTTAAGGGTAGTATAGGTTACAGTAGTATAGTGTTTATTCTGTTTAGGGTATTATAGGTTCCTGTAGTATTGTGTTTATTCTGTTTAGGGTAGTATAGGTTACAGTAGTATTGTGTTTATTCTGTTTAGGGTAGTATAGGTTACAGTAGTATTGTGTTTATTCTGTTCAGGGTAGTATAGGTTACGGTAGTATTGTGTTTATTCTGTTTAGGGTATTATTTGTTACTGTAGAATAGTGTTTATTCTGTTTAGGGTAGTATAGGTTACAGTAGTATTGTGTTTATTCTGTTTAGGGTAGTATAGGTTACAGTAGTATTGTGTTTATTCTGTTCAGGGTAGTATAGGTTACAGTAGTATAGTGTTTATTCTGTTTAGGGTATTATTTGTTACTGTAGAATAGTGTTTATTCTGTTTAGGGTAGTATTGGTTACAGTAGTATTGTGTTTATTCTGTTTAGGGTAGTATAGGTTACAGTAGTATTGTGTTTATTCTGTTCAGGGTAGTATTGGTTACAGTAGTATAGTGTTTATTCTGTTTAGGGTAGTATTGGTTACAGTAGTATAGTGTTTATTCTGTTCAGGGTAGTATAGGTTACAGTAGTATAGTGTTTATTCTGTTTAGGGTATTATTTGTTACTGTAGAATAGTGTTTATTCTGTTTAGGGTAGTATTGGTTACAGTAGTATTGTGTTTATTCTGTTTAGGGTAGTATAGGTTACAGTAGTATTGTGTTTATTCTGTTCAGGGTAGTATTGGTTACAGTAGTATAGTGTTTATTCTGTTTAGGGTAGTATAGGTTACAGTAGTATTGTGTTTATTCTGTTCAGGGTAGTATAGGTTACAGTAGTATTGTGTTTATTCTGTTCAGGGTAGTATTGGTTACAGTAGTATTGTGTTTATTATGTTTAGGGTAGTATAGGTTACAGTAGTATTGTGTTTATTCTGTTCAGGGTAGTATAGGTTACAGTAGTATTGTGTTTATTCTGTTCAGGGTAGTATTGGTTACAGTAGTATAGTGTTTATTCTGTTTAGGGTAGTATTGGTTACAGTAGTATTGTGTTTATTCTGTTCAGGGTAGTATAGGTTACAGTAGTATAGTGTTTATTCTGTTTAGGGTATTATTTGTTACTGTAGAATAGTGTTTATTCTGTTTAGGGTAGTATAGGTTACAGTAGTATTGCGTTTATTCTGTTCAGGGTAGTATAGGTTACAGTAGTATAGTGTTTATTCTGTTTAGGGTATTATTTGTTACTGTAGAATAGTGTTTATTCTGTTTAGGGTAGTATTGGTTACAGTAGTATTGTGTTTATTCTGTTTAGGGTAGTATAGGTTACAGTAGTATTGTGTTTATTCTGTTCAGGGTAGTATTGGTTACAGTAGTATAGTGTTTATTCTGTTTAGGGTAGTATAGGTTACAGTAGTATTGTGTTTATTCTGTTCAGGGTAGTATAGGTTACAGTAGTATTGTGTTTATTCTGTTCAGGGTAGTATTGGTTACAGTAGTATTGTGTTTATTATGTTTAGGGTAGTATAGGTTACAGTAGTATTGTGTTTATTCTGTTCAGGGTAGTATAGGTTACAGTAGTATTGTGTTTATTCTGTTCAGGGTAGTATAGGTTACGGTAGTATTGTGTTTATTCTGTTTAGGGTATTATTTGTTACTGTAGAATAGTGTTTATTCTGTTTAGGGTAGTATAGGTTACAGTAGTATTGTGTTTATTCTGTTTAGGGTAGTATAGGTTACAGTAGTATTGTGTTTATTCTGTTCAGGGTAGTATAGGTTACAGTAGTATAGTGTTTATTCTGTTTAGGGTATTATTTGTTACTGTAGAATAGTGTTTATTCTGTTTAGGGTAGTATTGGTTACAGTAGTATTGTGTTTATTCTGTTTAGGGTAGTATAGGTTACAGTAGTATTGTGTTTATTCTGTTCAGGGTAGTATTGGTTACAGTAGTATAGTGTTTATTCTGTTTAGGGTAGTATTGGTTACAGTAGTATAGTGTTTATTCTGTTCAGGGTAGTATAGGTTACAGTAGTATAGTGTTTATTCTGTTTAGGGTATTATTTGTTACTGTAGAATAGTGTTTATTCTGTTTAGGGTAGTATTGGTTACAGTAGTATTGTGTTTATTCTGTTTAGGGTAGTATAGGTTACAGTAGTATTGTGTTTATTCTGTTCAGGGTAGTATTGGTTACAGTAGTATAGTGTTTATTCTGTTTAGGGTAGTATAGGTTACAGTAGTATTGTGTTTATTCTGTTCAGGGTAGTATAGGTTACAGTAGTATTGTGTTTATTCTGTTCAGGGTAGTATTGGTTACAGTAGTATTGTGTTTATTATGTTTAGGGTAGTATAGGTTACAGTAGTATTGTGTTTATTCTGTTCAGGGTAGTATAGGTTACAGTAGTATTGTGTTTATTCTGTTCAGGGTAGTATTGGTTACAGTAGTATAGTGTTTATTCTGTTTAGGGTAGTATTGGTTACAGTAGTATTGTGTTTATTCTGTTCAGGGTAGTATAGGTTACAGTAGTATAGTGTTTATTCTGTTTAGGGTATTATTTGTTACTGTAGAATAGTGTTTATTCTGTTTAGGGTAGTATAGGTTACAGTAGTATTGCGTTTATTCTGTTCAGGGTAGTATAGGTTACAGTAGTATAGTGTTTATTCTGTTTAGGGTATTATTTGTTACTGTAGAATAGTGTTTATTCTGTTTAGGGTAGTATTGGTTACAGTAGTATTGTGTTTATTCTGTTTAGGGTAGTATAGGTTACAGTAGTATTGTGTTTATTCTGTTCAGGGTAGTATTGGTTACAGTAGTATAGTGTTTATTCTGTTTAGGGTAGTATAGGTTACAGTAGTATTGTGTTTATTCTGTTCAGGGTAGTATAGGTTACAGTAGTATTGTGTTTATTCTGTTCAGGGTAGTATTGGTTACAGTAGTATTGTGTTTATTATGTTTAGGGTAGTATAGGTTACAGTAGTATTGTGTTTATTCTGTTCAGGGTAGTATAGGTTACAGTAGTATTGTGTTTATTCTGTTCAGGGTAGTATTGGTTACAGTAGTATAGTGTTTATTCTGTTTAGGGTAGTATTGGTTACAGTAGTATTGTGTTTATTCTGTTTAGGGTAGTATTGGTTACAGTAGTATTGTGTTTATTCTGTTTAGGGTAGTATAGGTTACAGTAGTATTGTGTTTATTCTGTTTAGGGTAGTATTGGTTACAGTAGTATTGTGTTTATTCTGTTTAGGGTAGTCTTGGTTACAGTAGTATAGTGTTTATTCTGTTTAGGGTAGTATTGGTTACAGTAGTATTGTGTTTATTCTGTTTAGGGTAGTCTTGGTTACAGTAGTATAGTGTTTATTCTGTTTCGGGTAGTATAGGTTACAGTAGTATAGTGTTTATTCAGTTTAGGGTAGTATTGGTTACAGTAGTATTGTGTTTATTCTGTTTAGGGTAGTATTGGTTACAGTAGTATTGTGTTTATTCTGTTCAGGGTAGTATTGGTTACAGTAGTATTGTGTTTATTCTGTTTAGGGTAGTATTGGTTACAGTAGTATTGTGTTTCTTCTGTTCAGGGCAGTATAGGTTACAGTAGTATTGTGTTTATTCTGTTTAGGGTAGTATAGGTTAAAGTAGTATTGTGTTTATTCTGTTTAGGGTAGTATAGGGTACAGTAGTATAGTGTTTATTCTGTTTAGGGTAGTATAGGGTACAGTAGTATAGTGTTTATTCTGTTTAGGGTAGTATAGGTTACAGTAGTATAGTGTTTATTCTGTTTAGGGTAGTGTAGGGTACAGTAGTATAGTGTTTATTCTGTTTAGGGTAGTCTTGGTTACAGTAGTATAGTGTTTATTCTGTTTAGGGTAGTATAGGTTACAGTAGTATATTGTTTATTCTGTTTAGGGTAGTATAGGGTACAGTAGTATAGTGTTTATTCTGTTTAGGGTAGTATAGGTTCCAGTAGTATTGTGTTTATTCTGTTTTGGGTAGTATTGCTTACAGTAGTATAGTGTTTATTCTGTTTAGGGTAGTATAGGGTACAGTAGTATAGTGTTTATTCTGTTTAGGGTAGTATAGGTTCCAGTAGTATTGTGTTTATTCTGTTTTGGGTAGTATAGGTTACAGTAGTATAGTGTTTATTCTGTTTAGGGTAGTATTGGTTACAGTAGTATTGTGTTTATTCTCTTCAGGATATTATAGGTTACAGTAGTATAGTGTTTATTCTGTTTAGGGTAGTATAGGTTACAGTAGTATTGTGTTTATTCTGTTTAGGGTAGTATAGGTTACAGTAGTATAGTGTTTATTCTGTTTAGGGTAGTATAGGTTACAGTAGTATAGTGTTTATTCTGTTTAGGATAGTATAGGGTACAGTAGTATAGTGTTTATTCTGTTTAGGATAGTATAGGTTACAGTAGTATAGTGTTTATTCTGTTTAGGGTAGTATAGGTTACAGTAGTACAGTGTTTATTCAGTTTAGGGTAGTATTGGTTACAGTAGTATCGTGTTTATTCTGTTTAGGATAGTATAGGTTACAGTAGTATAGTGTTTATTCTGTTTAGGGTAGTATTGGTTACAGTAGTATAGTGTTTATTCTGTTTAGGGTAGTATAGGTTACAGTAGTATAGTGTTTCTTCTGTTTAGGGTAGTATAGGGTACAGTAGTATAGTGTTTATTCTGTTTAGGGTAGTATTGGTTACAGTAGTATAGTGTTTATTCTGTTTAGGGTAGTATAGGGTACAGTAGTATAGTGTTTATTCTGTTTAGGGTAGTATTGGTTACAGTAGTATTGTGTTTATTCTGTTCAGGTTATTATAGGTTACAGTAGTATAGTGTTTATTCTGTTCAGGGTAGTATTGGTTACAGTAGTATAGTGTTTATTCTGTTCAGGTTATTATAGGTTACAGTAGTATAGTGTTTATTCTGTTCAGGGTAGTATTGGTTACAGTAGTATTGTGTTTATTCTGTTCAGGTTATTATAGGTTACAGTAGTATAGTGTTTATTCTGTTCAGGGTAGTATTGGTTACAGTAGTATTGTGTTTATTCTGTTCAGGTTATTATAGGTTACAGTAGTATAGTGTTTATTCTGTTTATGGTAGTTTAGGGTACAGTAGTCTAGTGTTTATTCTGTTTAGGGTAGTATTGGTTACAGTAGTATTGTGTTTATTCTGTTCAGGTTATTATAGGTTACAGTAGTATAGTGTTTATTCTGTTCAGGGTAGTATAGGTTACAGTAGTATAGTGTTTATTCTGTTTAGGGTAGTATTGGTTACACTAGTATAGTGTTTATTCTGTTCAGGGTAGTATTGGTTACAGTAGTATTGTGTTTATTCTGTTTAGGGTAGTATTGGTTACAGTAGTATTGTGTTTATTCTGTTTAGGGTAGTATTGGTTACAGTAGTATTGTGTTTATTCTGTTTAGGGTAGTATAGGTTACACTAGTATTGTGTTTATTCTGTTTAGGGTAGTATTGGTTACAGTAGTATAGTGTTTATTCTGTTTAGGGTAGTATTGGTTACAGTAGTATAGTGTTTATTCTGTTTAGGGTAGTATTGGTTACAGTAGTATTGTGTTTATTCTGTTTAGGGTAGTATTGGTTACAGTAGTATTGTGTTTATTCTGTTTAGGGTAGTATAGGTTACAGTAGTATTGTGTTTTTTCTGTTTAGGGTAGTATAGGTTACAGTAGTATAGTGTTTATTTTGTTTAGGGTAGTATAGGTTACACTAGTATTGTGTTTATTCTGTTTAGGGTAGTATTGGTTACAGTAGTATAGTGTTTATTCTGTTTAGGGTATTATTGGTTACAGTAGTATTGTGTTTATTCTGTTTTGGGTAGTATTGGTTACAGTAGTATTGTGTTTATTCTGTTTAGGGTAGTATTGGTTACAGTAGTATTGTGTTTATTCTGTTTTGGGTAGTATTGGTTACAGTAGTATTGTCTTTATTCTGTTTAGGGTATTATTGGTTACAGTAGTATTGTGTTTATTCTGTTTTGGGTAGTATTGGTTACAGTAGTATTGTGTTTATTCTGTTTAGGGTAGTATTGGTTACAGTAGTATTGTGTTTATTCTGTTTAGGGTAGTATTGGTTACAGTAGTATTGTCTTTATTCTGTTTAGGGTATTATTGGTTACAGTAGTATTGTGTTTATTCTGTTTTGGGTAGTATTGGTTACAGTAGTATTGTGTTTATTCTGTTTAGGGTAGTATTGGTTACAGTAGTATAGTGTTTACTCTGTTTAGGGTAGTATTGGTTACAGTAGTATTGTCTTTATTCTGTTTAGGGTATTATTGGTTACAGTAGTATTGTGTTTATTCTGTTTTGGGTAGTATTGGTTACAGTAGTATTGTGTTTATTCTGTTTAGGGTAGTATTGGTTACAGTAGTATAGTGTTTACTCTGTTTAGGGTAGTATTGGTTACAGTAGTATTGTCTTTATTCTGTTTAGGGTATTATTGGTTACAGTAGTATTGTGTTTATTCTGTTTTGGGTAGTATTGGTTACAGTAGTATTGTGTTTATTCTGTTTAGGGTAGTATTGGTTACAGTAGTATTGTGTTTATTCTGTTTAGGGTAGTATTGGTTACAGTAGTATTGTCTTTATTCTGTTTAGGGTATTATTGGTTACAGTAGTATTGTGTTTATTCTGTTTTGGGTAGTATTGGTTACAGTAGTATTGTGTTTATTCTGTTTAGGGTATTATTGGTTACAGTAGTATTGTGTTTATTCTGTTTTGGGTAGTATTGGTTACAGTAGTATTGTGTTTATTCTGTTTAGGGTAGTATTGGTTACAGTAGTATAGTGTTTACTCTGTTTAGGGTAGTATTGGTTACAGTAGTATTGTCTTTATTCTGTTTAGGGTATTATTGGTTACAGTAGTATTGTGTTTATTCTGTTTTGGGTAGTATTGGTTACAGTAGTATTGTGTTTATTCTGTTTAGGGTAGTATTGGTTACAGTAGTATTGTGTTTATTCTGTTTAGGGTAGTATTGGTTACAGTAGTATTGTCTTTATTCTGTTTAGGGTATTATTGGTTACAGTAGTATTGTGTTTATTCTGTTTTGGGTAGTATTGGTTACAGTAGTATAGTGTTTACTCTGTTTAGGGTAGTATTGGTTACAGTAGTATTGTCTTTATTCTGTTTAGGGTATTATTGGTTACAGTAGTATTGTGTTTATTCTGTTTTGGGTAGTATTGGTTACAGTAGTATTGTGTTTATTCTGTTTAGGGTAGTATTGGTTACAGTAGTATTGTGTTTATTCTGTTTAGGGTAGTATTGGTTACAGTAGTATTGTCTTTATTCTGTTTAGGGTATTATTGGTTACAGTAGTATTGTGTTTATTCTGTTTTGGGTAGTATTGGTTACAGTAGTATTGTGTTTATTCTGTTTAGGGTAGTATTGGTTACAGTAGTATAGTGTTTACTCTGTTTAGGGTAGTATAGTTTACAGTAGTATTGTGTTTATTCTGTTTAGGGAAGTATTGGTTACAGTAGTATAGTGTTTACTCTGTTTAGGGTAGTATAGTTTACAGTAGTATTGTGTTTATTCTGTTTAGGGTAGTATTGGTTACAGTAGTATTGTGTTTATTCTATTTAGGGAAGTATTGGTTACAGTAGTATTGTGTTTATTCTGTTTAGGGTCGTATTGATTACAGTAGTTAGTGTTTATTCTGTTTAGGGTAGTATAGGTTACAGTAGTATAGTGTTTATTCTGTTTAGGGTAGTATAGGTTACAGTAGTATTGTGTTTATTCTGTTTAGGGTAGTATTGGTTACTGTAGTATAGTGTTTATTCTGTTTAGGGTAGTATAGGTTACAGTAGTATTGTCTTTATTCTGTTCAGGGTAGTATAGGTTACAGTAGTCTAGTGTTTATTCTGTTTAGGGTAGTATAGGTTACAGTAGTATTGTGTTTATTCTGTTTAGGGCAGTATTGGTTACAGTAGTATAGTGTTTATTCTGTTTAGGGTAGTATAGGTTACAGTAGTATAGTGTTTATTCTGTTTAGGGTAGTATTGGTTACACTAGTATAGTGTTTATTCTGTTCAGGGTAGTATTGGTTACAGTAGTATTGTGTTTATTCTGTTTAGGGTAGTATTGGTTACAGTAGTATTGTGTTTATTCTGTTTAGGGTAGTATAGGTTACACTAGTATTGTGTTTATTCTGTTTAGGGTAGTATTGGTTACAGTAGTATAGTGTTTATTCTGTTTAGGGTAGTATTGGTTACAGTAGTATAGTGTTTATTCTGTTTAGGGTAGTATTGGTTACAGTAGTATTGTGTTTATTCTGTTTAGGGTAGTATTGGTTACAGTAGTATTGTGTTTATTCTGTTTAGGGTAGTATAGGTTACAGTAGTATTGTGTTTTTTCTGTTTAGGGTAGTATAGGTTACAGTAGTATAGTGTTTATTTTGTTTAGGGTAGTATAGGTTACACTAGTATTGTGTTTATTCTGTTTAGGGTAGTATTGGTTACAGTAGTATAGTGTTTATTCTGTTTAGGGTATTATTGGTTACAGTAGTATTGTGTTTATTCTGTTTTGGGTAGTATTGGTTACAGTAGTATTGTGTTTATTCTGTTTAGGGTAGTATTGGTTACAGTAGTATTGTGTTTATTCTGTTTTGGGTAGTATTGGTTACAGTAGTATTGTCTTTATTCTGTTTAGGGTATTATTGGTTACAGTAGTATTGTGTTTATTCTGTTTTGGGTAGTATTGGTTACAGTAGTATTGTGTTTATTCTGTTTAGGGTAGTATTGGTTACAGTAGTATTGTCTTTATTCTGTTTAGGGTATTATTGGTTACAGTAGTATTGTGTTTATTCTGTTTTGGGTAGTATTGGTTACAGTAGTATTGTGTTTATTCTGTTTAGGGTAGTATTGGTTACAGTAGTATAGTGTTTACTCTGTTTAGGGTAGTATAGTTTACAGTAGTATTGTGTTTATTCTGTTTAGGGAAGTATTGGTTACAGTAGTATAGTGTTTACTCTGTTTAGGGTAGTATAGTTTACAGTAGTATTGTGTTTATTCTGTTTAGGGTAGTATTGGTTACAGTAGTATTGTGTTTATTCTATTTAGGGAAGTATTGGTTACAGTAGTATTGTGTTTATTCTGTTTAGGGTCGTATTGATTACAGTAGTTAGTGTTTATTCTGTTTAGGGTAGTATAGGTTACAGTAGTATAGTGTTTATTCTGTTTAGGGTAGTATAGGTTACAGTAGTATTGTGTTTATTCTGTTTAGGGTAGTATTGGTTACTGTAGTATAGTGTTTATTCTGTTTAGGGTAGTATAGGTTACAGTAGTATTGTCTTTATTCTGTTCAGGGTAGTATAGGTTACAGTAGTCTAGTGTTTATTCTGTTTAGGGTAGTATAGGTTACAGTAGTATTGTGTTTATTCTGTTTAGGGCAGTATTGGTTACAGTAGTATAGTGTTTATTCTGTTTAGGGTAGTATAGGTTACAGTAGTATAGTGTTTATTCTGTTTAGGGCAGTATTGGTTACAGTAGTATTGTCTTTATTCTGTTCAGGGTAGTATAGGTTACAGTATTCTAGTGTTTATTCTGTTTAGGGTAGTATAGGTTACAGTAGTATAGTGTTTATTCTGTTTAGGGTAGTATAGGTTACAGTAGTATCTTGTTTATTCTGTTGGCAGTCGTTTCGGGACTTGTTGTCATGTTTATTTTATTTGTCCTGTTTATCCAGTGAATTTGGTTTGAAATCCCACTGTGGCGAGTTGAGAATTGGAAATCAGGTTGAATCATCTGGAAATAGAAGCTAGTTTGCTGGAGTGACCATGAAGCCTTGAGATTGTCATGAAAAGCCAACGGTGGTTTGAATGTGCTTTGTCAAGGTCTTCCTCAATCCTTACCTGCTCTGGCCTGTATGTGACTTCAGTCTCCACAACAACGTGTTTAACTCTTAACAGCCTTTGAAATGGCCTAGAAAAGGAAGCAGTTGTATCAAGCACTCGGCCACCCTCTCAGCGCAGCTGGTCATGGGCGGTAAATGGTGGCCTTGAGGGTGACGCCTGCATCCCGAGAATGAATATGAAGCTGAAAATGTCGGCTCACCCATGGCAGAGAGTCTTAGCTGGAGCTGTGCAACTGGGGCCCAGGAGGAGTCACTGCTTTCCGCAGAGTGGGTGAGGGGTGTGGGGGGGGGGGTACAGTTGTGGGAGAGTGGGGGAAGGGGAAGGACCATAAATAATAAGTTTTGAGATGTGATTGCCTGTAGTTTGAAAGAAATTTCAGAAGCTGTGTGCCCAGGAGTTTGTAATCTCTCTTTGGGGCTTTTACTGAATTGTTTGGTTGATCAAATAATTACCAAATCACCAAGGCTCCGATCACTGCTTCAGATTGAATTACAGATCAATACAGCTCCAACTCAGGGCAACAAGGGATATCGAGATAAGGTGGAGTTCAGATACAGATCCGCCATGAGCTCATTGAATAGCAGGGCAGACTGAATGGGCTGAATGGCCTCCTTCTATTCCTATGTATCTAACTGGAGTTACATTGGTTCCAGCTTCCCCTGATCTCACACACTGCATTGCCCAGCTCAGTAACACAGGCTTTCCTACCTCGATGAAAAGCACCGCCCAGAACTTGCTCCAGGATTTGGATTCGCTCAGTGAGCTGTGACTGGCCAAATGGCTCCCTTTGACCGACACGACAGTGTGAGCTGTGCCCAGGAGCAGGATTCCCAGACACACAGGGAGGAAGCTTTTCGAGCGTAGCAACAAAAAACCTGCAAGACAAACAGGAGTTGTAACCATGGCATCGTCAAGCCCCCTCGGCTGCCCTGTCCACCACCTCCGAGCCATCTCTACTCACACTCCCTGCACATGCTCTCACACAACCTGACACAGAAACCTGGCCCTCAAAGGTTCTTCTTCCAGGAGACAGGAAGTCAGTGAAAGCAATGTACAAGAAAGGCTCACTGGAGCAGCTCCCTGTGGAACAGCTCAAAGAACCCCCACCTCCTGCTCCCACCCACCCCCCCAACAATACCTTGTCTCAGGCTCTGTTATTGTGATGTCTCCAGTGCTGGAATATCTCTCATTGCTTCAAACCGATCAGATGGTTCTGGAGTGGCTCAGCAGGACCACCAGCTCCTTCAACCGGCAGCTAGGGACAGGCAATAAATTCCAGTCTTGTGAGTGACGCCCACAGGCCCCGAATGCATCAGAGCTCCGGGTCATTAAGCTCTGCTGTGGTACTGAGCCAGGCCGTGTTCCGGGTCCCAGGTCCAAGCCTCAGCCTGTGAGTCAGCTAATCTCTGGTCCAACAGGAGTGTGGCTGCTCTAGCCGGTCTCCTGCGCCCATCATAACCAACACTGCCAATTCTGGACACCAACTGATACCTGTACTGGAAAGTGCATGCCAGAGGACAACAAACAAGGGCTGCACCCATCTCCACTGAGCTGCCTCTATGATCACAGAGCCAGGAGAGACCATCTTGGCCCACCCATGAAGGCTGTCCACCTGGGGCAAGGTACAGGAGGTGCCTCCAGCAGGGATTCAGTACCTACAGGGGATGGGGGTGGGGTTGAACAGGTAGACTCTGGCAATGGGAGCATAGAATGAATCTTAACCTTACTGAGCAGTGTAGTGTGCTGGTATAGAACAAAAAGATGGGTAAAGATGGAGGATTGTGCGGGTTTCAATTTACATCAATAAATAAATCAGCAACAGACATATTCAGTAATCAGGCAGGTTGTCTAACTTTCTCAGTTGGCATCGGCCCACTGCAGATTGTACCTTGGGGCTCCACTGTGTCTCCTGGGTATGTGCATCATGTGACAGAGATTGATGATGAAGAGCTTGGGGTCAAAGGCCGGTCTGTGCTGGACCAGCTAAAAATTAGAGCCAGGCCATTCAGGGGTGATGTCAGAAAGCACTTCCTGACACAAAGGGTAGTGGAAATCTGGAACTCTCTCCCCCAAAAAGCTGCTGAGGCTTGGGGGTCAATTGAAAATTTCAACACTGAGATTGATAAAGTTTTGTTGGGTAAGGGTGTTAAGGGATATGGAACCAAGGCCTGATGGGATCTACACAGAATACTGAGGGAGGCAAGGGAGGAAATTGCCGGGGCCTTGACAGAAATCTTTGCATCCTCATTGGCTACAGGTGAGGTCCCAGAGGACTGGAGAATAGCCAATGTTGTTCCTTTATTTAAGAAGGGTAGCAAGGATAATCCAAGAAATTATAGGCCGGTGAGCCTTACGTCAGTGGTAGAGAAATTATTAGAGAGGATTCTTCGGGGCAGGATTTACTCCCATTTAGAAACAAATGGACTTATTGGTGAGAGGCAGCATGGTTTTGTGAAGGGGAGGTCGTGTCTCACTAACTTAATCGAGTTTTTTGAGGAAGTGACGAAGATGATTGATGAAGGAAGTTGTCTACATTGACTTCAACAAAGCCTTTGACAAGGTCCCTCATGGCAGATGGGTACAAAAGGTGAAGTCACACGGGATCAGAGGTGAGCTGGCAAGATGGATACAGAACTGGCTCGGTCATAGAAGACAGAGGGTAACAGTGGAAGGGTGCTTTTCTGAATGGAGGGCTGTGATTAGTGGTGTTCTGCAGGGATCAGTGCTGGGACCTTTGCTGTTTGTAGCATATATAAATGATTTGGAGGAAAATGTAGCTGGTCTGATTAGTAAGTTTGCGGATGGCACAAAGGTTGGTGGAGTTACGGATGTTGATAAGGATTGTCAGAGGATACAGCAGGATATAGATCGGTTGGAGACTTGGGCGGAGAAATGGCAGATGGCGTTTAATCCGCACAAATGTGAGGTAATGCATTTTGGAAGGTCTTATGCAGGTGGGAGGTATACAGTAAATGGCAGAACCCTTAGGAGTATTGACAGGCAGAGAGATCTGGGCGTACAGGTCCACAGGTCACTGAAAGTGGCAACACAGGTGGATAAGGTAGTCAAGAAGGCATACGGCATGCTTGCCTTCATCGGTCGGGGCATAGAGTATAAAAATTTGCAAGTCGTGCTGCAGCTGTACAGAACCTTAGTTAGGCCACACTTGGAATATTGTGTACAATTCTGGTCGCCACACTACCAGAAGGATGAGGAGGCTTTGGAGAGGGTGTTTACCAGGATGTTGCCTGGTCTGGAGGGTATTAGCTATGAGGAGAGGTTGGATAAACTCGGATTGTTTTCACTGAAACGACGGAGGTGGAGGGGCGACATAATAGAGGTTTACAAAGTTATGAGCGACAGAGTGGATAGTCAGAAGCTTTTTCCCAGGGTGGAAGAGTCAGTTACTAGGGGACATAGGTTTAAGGTACAAGGGGCAAAGTTTAGAGGGGATGTGCGAGGCAAGATTTTTTACACAGAGGGTTTTGAGTGCCTGGAACTTGTTGCCGGGGGAGGTGGTGGAAGCAGGTACGAAAGCGACGTTTAAGAGGCATCTTGACAAATACATGAATAGGATGGGAATAGAGGGATACGGACCCCAGAAGTGCAGAAGGTTTTAGTTTAGACAGGCATCAAGATCGGCGCAGGCTTGGAGGGCCGAATGGCCTGTTCCTGTGCTGTACTGTTCTTTGTTCTTTGAATGTTGCACAGACATTCTCCCAATATCATGCCCCTGTCTCCCAATAATTACTCCCTTTTCCTAATCCCCTAGCACCTTCTGTGCTCCGCCTCTATTTCCAGCATCAACTAATCACCGACAGAGCTAATGTCTATTGAAGAACTAAGGAGAAGGGCAGACGCCCCACAGTTAAAACAAGAAAGAAATCAACATTTACTGAGAGCCTTTCACAACCTCAGGACATCTCAAAATGCTTTACAGCCAATGAAGTACTTTTGAAGTGTAGTCATTGTTGTAATGTAGGAAATGCAGCAGCCAATTTGTGCATGGCAAGATGCCACAAACAGCAATGTGATAATGACCAGATAATCTGTTTTTGTGATGTTTATTGAAGGATAAATATTGGCCAGGACTCTGGGGAGAATTCCCCTGCTCTTCTTCAAATAGTGCGATGGGATCTTTTGCACCCGCCCGAGAGGGCAAGAGGGGCCTTGGTTTAATATCTCATCCAAAAGGCAACACCTCCAACAGTCCAGCACTCCCTCTGTATTGCAATGAAGGGTCAGCCTGGGTTATGGCCTCAAGTCTGTGGAGTGGGCCTCGAAGCCACAACCTTCAGACTCGGGGAGAGAGTGAGATCCATTGAGCTAAGGGCTGAATTCATCGTATATTTAAGATTAGGCCTGGCAACAAAGGAGGAGGACAGAAGGAACATTTCACACAAAGGGGCTTTAGAAAATGGAATCCATCACTGCAGTGAGACACAGCAGCTAAAAGGATCACTTGAAATGAAAATCATTAAAGGCTGGGGGAGAAAGAACAGAGAAATGGGATTGGAATAGAGGCTTCCATGTGCAGCAAGCTGTGACACAGGCCCAAGTGGCTGAACAGATTCCTCCCATCCTGTTCCCAGCCCCCATTTTACAGCTCGGAGCAATCTAGTGAAATAATTGCCATTTGATTTGCTCTGAAGCCCAGTTTTGCAGCAAGTCAAAAGAAACGGATCTAAAGCAGGTCAGACAAGTGGGGTTGTCCTACCAAAATGAATCACTTGACACTTTTCTGCATTAAATTTCATCTACCATGTGTCTGCCCGTTCCACCAGCCTGTCTATATCCTCTTGATGTTTATCACTATCCTCCTCACACTTCACAATATTTCCAAGTTTTGTGTCATCCTCAAGTCTCGGTCATTTATATGCATCAAGAAAAGCAGGGGTCCTAACGCTGACCCCTAGGGAACCCCACTATATACCTTCCTCCAGTCCAATAAACAACCGTTCACCACTACTCTCTGTTTGCTGTCACTCAGCCCATTTCCTATCCATGCTGCTATTGTCCCTTTTATTCCATGGGCTTTAACTCTACTGACAAGCCTGTTATGTGGCATTTTATCAACATCTTTTGAAAGTCCCTGATTCTTAAAGCTTTCTCACCACTAAGGTTAAGCTGACTGGCCTGTAGTTGCTGGGCTTGTCCTTATACCCTTTTTTGAAGAGAGGTTCAACATTTGCAGTTCTCCAGTCCTCTGGCACCCCCCACCCCTTAACCCACCACCCCCCCCCCCCCACCCCACTCCGGGTATCTAAGGAAGATTGAAGATTCTGGTCAGTTCCTCCTTTAGTAGAGGCCTGCTGTAGGTCGGGAAAAAGAACCCATGCCGTCGGGTTCGGGTCAGGTAGCAGGCCTCTATCCCTCAGTATCCTCAGATGCATCCCATCAGGTCCTGGTGACTTATAAACTTTAAGTACAGTCAGCCTTTCCAATACTTCCTCTTAATAATTTTTAGCCTATCCAGTATCTCAACTATCTCATCTTTCACTATGACTTTGGCAGCAACCTCTTCCTTGGTAAAAACAGATTCAAAGTAGTCATTTATTACCTCAGCCATGTCCTCTGCCTCCATGTGTAAATTGCCTTTTTGGTCCCTAATCAGCTCACCCCTCCACATACGACCCTTTTACTATTTATATGCTTATAGACTTTGGATTCCCCTTTATGTTAGCTTCCAGCTTCTCCTCATACTCTCTCTTTGCTTCTCTTAATTCCTTTTTCACTTCCCCTCTGAACTTTCTCTGTTCAGCCTGGTTCTCACTTGTATTATCAACCTGACATCTGTCATACACACCCTTTTTCTGTTCCATCATACCCTCTATCTTTTTCATCATCCAGGGAGCTCTGGTTTTGTTTGTCCTACCTTTCTCCCTCATGGGAATGTACCTCAACTCTACCAAAACCATCTCCACTTCGAGGCAACTCATTGTTCTGTTACAGTTTTGCCTGTTGGTCTTTGATTCCAATTTACTCGGGCCCGATATGTTCTCACCCCATTGAAATTGGGCTTACTCCAATTGAATATCATTACTCTGGATTGCTCCTTGTTCTTTTCCATAGCCAACCTAAACTTTATGATACTATGATCACTGTCCCCTAAATGTTCCCCGACTGACACTTGATCCACTTGACCCACCTCATTCCCCAGAACCAGATCCAGCAATGCCTCCTTTCTTATTGGGCTGGAAACATACTGATGTAGAAAATTCTCCTCAACACACTTCAGAAATTTCCCCCCCACACCCCTGCATCCATTACATTATTACTATTACAGTCAATATTAGGATAATTGAAGTACCCCATTATCACTACTCTACAGTTTTTGGACCTCTCTCTAATTCCCCTGCAAATTTGTTCCTCGATACCTTCCCCACTAGTTGGTGGCCAATAGAATACACCCAGTAGTATAATGGTACTGCTATTGTTTCTTAGCTCTAACCAAATAGATTTTATCCTTGACTCCTGCAGGATATCCTCTCTCTCCAGCACTGTAAAATTCTCCTTAATCAACACTGCCATCCCTCCTCCTTTCTTTCCTTCCCTATCTTTCCTGAATACCTTGTATCCAAGAATATTTAGTACTCAATCCTGCCACTTTTTGAGCCAGGTCTGTGTTATCCACCCCCCCCCCCACCCCCGACATCATTTTTCTATGTGGCTATCAGTGTCTGCAGCTCAACAACCTTATTTACCATGCTCTGTGCCTTGACATATATGCACTGTAAACCTGAATGAGATCTTACTGTATTCCCTCTTAGTCTGACTCCACTGAATACCTTACTATTTCTTACACCATTGCCAGCTGTCTCTCCCAATCCTTTGCGCACCTTGTTTCTCCTTTCTAATGCTACATCAAGGTTCCAATCGCATTGCCAAGTTAGTTTAAACCCTCTCCCACAGCCTGAGCAAACTGCCCCATGAGGACATTGGTCCGGCTCTGTTAAGGTGCAATCTGTCTGGTCCCACCTCCCGCAAAACCGGTTCCAGTGTCCCATGAATCTAAAGCCCTCCCTCCTGCACCATCTCTCCAGCCACGCATTCATCTGCTCTATCCTCCTATTTCTATACTCACTGGCATGTGGGACTGGGAGTAATCCGGAGATTACTACCTTTGAGGTCCTGCTTGCTAGTCTCCTTCCTAGCCCCCTAAATCTGCCTGCAGAACCTCATCCCTCTTTCTATCTATGTCATTGGTACTGAAATGGACCATGACCACTAGCTGTTCACCCTCCCCCCTCAGAGTGTTCTTCAGCCACTCAGTGACATCCTGGACCATGGCACAAGGGAGGAAACATATTATGCTGGATTCCTGTCTTGGCCGCAGAAATGCATGTCTTTTCCCCTAACTATAAAATCCACTATCACTATTGATTTCCCAATCTTCCTCCTGCCCCCACTGTACAGCTGAACCAGCCGGACTGCGATGGAATTGGCCCTGGCTGCACTCCCCACAGGAACCATCACTCTCACCAGTTATTAGAACTGAAAACTGGGTTGGCGAGTGAGATGCACTCAGGGGTCTCCTGCACCTCCTGCCTGATCCTGCTTGTCTGTCTGGTGGCCACCCATTCCCTCTCTGCCTGCATGCCCTTAGGCTGCAGGGTGACCATGACAATATCCAGAATCATGCTATCCATGAAACAACCTCACAGATGCACCTCAGTGACACCAGCTGCTGTTCAAGTTCCAAAGCCCAGGGCTCAAGCGTCTCCAGCTCACGACACTTTCTGCACATTTTTTTTTAATTCATTCAGGGATGCGGGTATCGCTGGCTATGCCAGCATTTATTGCCCATCCCTAATTGCCCTTGAGAAGGTGGTGGTGAGCTGCCTTCTTGAACCGCTGCAGTCCATGTGGGGGAGGAACACCCACAGTGCTGTTAGGAAGGGAGTTCCAGGATTTTGACCCAGCGACAGTGAAGGAATGGCAATATAGTTACAAGTCAGGATGATGTGTGACTTGGAGGGGAACTTGCAGGTGGTGGTGTTCCCATGCATTTGCTGCCCTTGTCCTTCTGGTTGGTAGAGGTTGCGGGTTTGGAAGGTGGTGTCTAACATGTGGTTATCCAGGACATGATATGTGTCTGGAGTTCCCACATGTGAACAGGATGTGCACTCTATGGGACTGAGGTGACCTGCTATTCCTTAGACTATTAACTGAATTCAGAGAAATAAATTTAAGACTTAAATAAACACTCACCAACTAAATAGCTCCTTCCTGACTGCTAACATTGCTTTATTTTATAGGGAGGTTAACTTAAATGTTTTACGTAGCTCTTATTATCTATATATCTCAGATTTTAATCTAATAAAAAAAGGAACCCTTTAATGTTACTATCCCTCTTTAATTTTATCCCCCCAGATCTGATTAATTAAGCACTGATCATAATTATATGATATATTGTACAATAGGTAATTATCAAATACAAGTTAAAGTTTAGGTATTTTATCAAATTGGCCTACTTTTAGTTTTTTTTAATAATTCTTTGATTTAGATTACTTAATAGGTTGCTTAAATTAATGTGTACCTGTAGACTCACCTCACCCACCTCCTTGTTCAGTGGCGTCACTCTGCTATATTTTTCTCCCCTGCCATTCATAGACTCGCAGAGACTCAGACAGACAGACCACCCTCTGTGACCACTCCACTCCCAGCCTCTCACTCTGTGATCACTCCACTCCCAGCCTCTCCCTCTGCGACCACTCCACTCCCAGCCTCTCACTCTGTGACCACTCCACTCCCAGTCTCTCCCTCTGTGGTCACTCCACTCCCAACCTTTCACTCTGTGACCACTCCATTCCCAGCCTCTCACTCTGTGATCACTCCACTTCCAGCCTCTCCCTCTGCGACCACTCCACTCCCAGCCTCTCACTCTGTGACCACTCCACTCCCAGTCTCTCCCTCTGTGATCACTCCACTCCCAACCTTTCACTCTGTGATCACTCCATTCCCAGCCTCTCACTCTGTGACCACTCCACTCCCAGCCTCTCACTCTGTGACCACTCCATTCCCAGCCTCTCACTCTGTGATCACTCCACTTCCAGCCTCTCCCTCTGCGACCACTCCACTCCCAGCCTCTCACTCTGTGACCACTCCACTCCCAGTCTCTCCTTCTGTGATCACTCCACTCCCAACCTTTCACTCTGTGATCACTCCACTCCCAGCCTCTCACTCTGTGACCACTCCATTCCCAGCCTCTCACTCTGTGATCACTCCACTCCCAGTCTCTCCCTCTGTGATCACTCCACTCCCAACCTTTCACTCTGTGATCACTCCATTCCCAGCCTCTCACTCTGTGACCACTCCACTCCCAGCCTCTCACTCTGTGATCACTCCACTCCCAGCCTCTCACTCTGTGATCACTCCACTCCCAGCCTCTCACTCTGTGACCACTCTGATCTCGGCCTCACCCTCTGTGATTGCTCCGAGGGCAAGGCCGAGAGTGGAGACGTGACTGTTATCACCAAATCACACCTTGGTTTATACGCCTACTCCTCTGGCATTTTTTCTCTCCTTTGAGCATCTCACCTTGTTCCAACCCCTCACCTCTCATTTCAAATCCTCATTATCTATCGTCCTCCCAAGTACGAAGACTATTTTCTCACTGAGATATTCTCGCTGGTTTCCTCTATCAGCCTTTGCACTGACTGACTTCTCACTCTCAGTTCTACAATACTGAAATAGCTCTTATCACAGTCACAAATGACATCCTACCTGACTCTATATTTCTCTCCTTGTCTTTCTGGTTCTGTCTGCAACCTTTGATGTGGTTGACCACACCATCCTCCTCCAACATCTCATCACTGTCGTCCAGCTGGGTGAGACTGTTCTTACCTGCTTCCTTTCTAAACTCTCTAATCGTAGAGTATCACTTGCAGCGGCTTCTCTTCCTGCACCGTTACCTCTGGTGTCCCCCAAGGATCTATCCTTGGCCCCTCCTATTTCTCATCTACATGCTGCCCCTTGGTGACATCATCTGAAAGCACAGCGTTAGTTTTCACATGTACACTAATGACACCCAGTTATACCTCACCACCACCTCTCTCGTCTCTTCCACTGTCGCTAAATTATCAGACTGATTATCCGACATCCAGTACTGGATGAGCAGCAATTTCCGCCAATTAAATATTAGGAAGGCTGGAGCCATTGTTTTTGCTCTGCTCTCCAAAATCCATTCCTTTGCTATCGACTCTATTCCTCTCGCTGGCAACAGTCTGAGACTAAACCAGTCTGTTTCGAACCTTGGTGCCATATTTTACCCCAAACTTTCAGGCAACTTCTGCCTCATCACTAAGGCTGCCTATTTCACCTCCATACATTGCCCAACTCCTCCATGCTTCCCTCACTCATGGTCTTGCTACCTCTGGGCTTCACTATTCCAAAGCTCTATTGGACAGCCTCCCTTCTTCCACCCTCCATAAACCTCAGCTCATTCAAAAACCTTCTTGCCCATATCGTAACTCTCATCAAGTTCACTTCACACATCGGCTGTGTCCATGCTGATCTACACTGGCTCCTGATGTGCCAATGCCCCAAATGCTTGTGTTCAAATCGCTCCATGGCTTCACCCCTCCCTATCTCTGCAACAACCTCCAGCCCTACAACTGTCCAGGTCTCCGCGGCCTCCAACTCAAGCCTCTTTTGAAACTCTGACTCCTTTTGGCCTACTATTAGCGGCCGTGCTTTCAGCAATACAGGCTGTAAGCTCTGGAATTCCCTCTCTAAACCTCCACATCTCTTCACCTCTCCCTGCTCCTTTAAGAATTTACATCAAGCTGTTGGGCATCCCTCCTAATATCTCCCTCTGTGCCTCAGTGATTACAACTCTCTGAAACACCTTTGAAGGAACTGAAAGTTGTTGTATAAATGCAAGTTGATGAAAACACGTGCTGTCTCAGTTACACTCCAGGCCATTAAGCCTCTGCAGTGCAGACATGGTTCCTCATCCAGAGTCACTATCACTGGCTACACATTCCATCTGTGAGCTGCAGGACCACTCAGACAGGGACTCCACCTCCGCCTCCATCCCTGCTCCCTCACTGTGGAGGGGACTGTTGCTGAAGCTCCCAAAGTGACCAGTGAGCCCAGCTATTCAGCTGCAAAGGCATCACAATGAGCCCAACCCTGTTCCACAGTTTCCTACAGAGGTCATTGGATACTAATCAGGAGCCGGAACCCAGGCTGTTTTCTCCCTGTTGAAACCCAGATGTACTCGACCCCTCACACCTGACCCCTCACATCTGACCCCTTACACCTGACCCCTCACAGTGCCTGGGTTATTCAAATGAGCAGGAGCTAAAGGTAATGTTTTGTTACTAAATTAACTGACTATGGGATTCTTTACAGTCACTCACTGTTCCTTAACAAAGTTCCAAATTATTCTGGAATGTTCTCATTGACCTTGCAGCTCGGACCGTCCGTCCTCAATGTTACTGAACTCTCACCTTCAATAAATTCCTCCCTAATCTGATTGTGCAGTGACACAGTCCCCCACTGAAGACTGCAATTTCAGGGTTTGAGCCTCATTCTGACATACCTCTTCAGGGCCAGTCTTCCACTGTGAGAATGGGTCGGCAATTAAACCATGGGGTGCAGTGCTGTGGCGATCACATCCCCACCCAATCTCCATATGTACACACACATGCAGACACACGGAGAGACACACACATACACGCAGACACAGAGAGATACACACAGACACAGAGAGATACACACACGCACATACACACAGACATGGAGAGACACACACAGACACAGAGAGATACACACACACACACAGAGATACACACACGCACATACACACAGACATGGAGAGACACACACAGACACAGAGAGACACACACAGACACACAGAGATACACACACGCACATACACACAGACATGGAGAGACACACACAGACACAGAGAGATACACACACACACACACAGAGATACACACACGCACATACACACAGACATGGAGAGACACACACAGACACATGGAGAGACACACACAGACACAGAGAGATACACACACACACACACAGATACACACACGCACATACACACAGACATGGAGAGACACACACAGACACATGGAGAGACACACACAGACACACAGACACATGGAGAGACATGCACACACAGAGACGCAATGACACACATACACAGACAGGGACACGGAGCCACACGCAGACACACACATGCGGAAACACACAGACACAGAGACTCAAAGACACGCACACGGACATGCAGAAACACTGAGACACGTAGAGACACGGGGGAAAGCGGGGGGAAGGGGAGTGGGAGGGAGAGGGGGGATGGGGAGAGCCTGGGGAAAGGGGAGGGGAGGGAGGCAGTGGTGTAGTGGTAATGTCACTAGACTAGTAATCCAGAGCCCAGGCTAATGCGGATGGTGAAATTTGAATTCAATTAATAAAAATCCGGAATTAAAAGCTAGTCTAATAGTGACCATGAAACCATTGTCGATTGTTGTAAAAACCAGTCTGTTTCACTAATGTCCTTTAGGGAAGGAAATCATCTGTCCTTACCTGGTCTGGCCTACATGTGACTCCAGACCTACAGCAATGTGGCTGATTCCTAACTGCCCTATAAAATGGCCTAGCAAGACACTCAGTTCAAGGGCAATTAGGGATGGGCAGCAAATGCTGGCTTAGCCAGCAACACCCACATCCCACAAACGAATAAAAAAAACATGCACCACACGGAGAGAAGGAGACACAGACACACAGACACAGATTCACCGCAGTCCCTCACCTTCCCTCTCTCACTCACACAGTGAGACAGGAGCTGAGGGACATACAGAGACACAGGGGCTCCGAGGGTTGCTGTCACTGACCTGCTGGGGTGACGCTCAATGCCAATATGAGGCAGGCCCAGTCTACCCCATGCCTCTCCCACCAGCTGCAGCCGCGGGTAGTTTTCTGAACCAGGGCTGTCAGCTCCTGCATCCGGCTTTCCCCCACTGCTGCCAGCTCCTGTTCAGCAAGCTCCATGTTCACTGCTTAAAGCAAGTTTGAAACTTTGTAACACAACAGGGCAGGAGGAGGGACAGTGGGCGGGGATAGGGAGGGAGAAGGGGATGGGGAGAGGACGGGTGAGGGGAGGGAGGGAGGGGGAGAGAGGGACAAGGGGGAGGGGTGGGGGAGGGAGAGGGGGATGGGGAGAGGACGGGTGAGGGGAGGGAGGGAGAGGGAGGAGGGGTGGGGGAGGGAGAGGGGAATGGGGAGAGGACGGGTGAGGGGAGGGAGGGGGAGAGAGGGACAAGGGGGAGGGGTGGGGGAGGGAGAGGGGGATGGGGAGAGGACGGGTGAGGGGAGGGAGGGAGAGGGAGGAGGGGTGGGGGAGGGAGAGGGGAATGGGGAGAGGACGGGTGAGGGGAGGGAGGGGGAGAGAGGGACAAGGGGGAGGGGTGGGGGAGGGTGATGGGGAGAGGACGGGTGAGGGGAGGGAGGGGGAGGGGTGGGGGAGGGAGAGGGGGATGGGGAGAGGGGAGGGAGGGAGAGGGGGAGGGGTGTGGGAGGGGGAGGGTTGTGGGAGGGAGAGGGGGATGGGGAGAGGACGGGTGAGGGGAGGGAGGGAGAGGGGGAGGGGTGTGGGAGGGAGAGGGGCAGGGTTGTGGGAGGGGGATGGGGAGAGGACAGGTGCAGGGAGAGAGGGGGAGGGGTGTGGGAGGGAGAGGGGGATGGGGAGAGGACGGGTGAGGGGAGGGAGGGGGAGGGAGGGAGAGGGAAAGAGGGGGAGGGGTGTGGGAGGGAAAGGGGGAGGTTTGTGGGAGGGGGATGGGGAGAGGACGGGTGAGGGAAGGGAGGGGGAGGGAGGGAGAGGGGAGGAGGG
This sequence comes from Heterodontus francisci, assembly GCF_036365525.1. NCBI lineage: Eukaryota > Metazoa > Chordata > Chondrichthyes > Heterodontiformes > Heterodontidae > Heterodontus > Heterodontus francisci. Next base: position 14,212,162 of record NC_090396.1, read on the forward strand.
GTGTGGGAGGGAGAGGGGGATGGGGAGAGGACGGGTGAGGGGAGGGAGGGCGAGGGAGGGAGAGGGGAGGAGGGGGAGGGGTGTGGGAGGGAGAGGGGGATGGGGAGAGGACGGGTGGGGGGGGGAGGGGTGTGGGAGGGAGAGGGAGGAATGAGGCGAGCATGGGTAAGGGGGAGAGGAGGGAGGTGGAAGGAGAGGGGAGGGGAAAGAGGGAAGGGAAGATGGGAAGGGAGAGCGAGATGGGAGGGAGAGGAGGAGGGAGAGGAAGGGGAGAGGGGAGGCAGACAGAAGAGGGAGGGGGAGAGTCAGAGAGAGGGGAAGAGATAGAGAGAGGGGGATGGATGGAGAGGAGGGGGAGCAAGGGGGAGAGGAGAGGAGAGGCAGAAGGGAAGGAAGAGGAGGGAGTGGAGTGGGATGGACAGGGGGATGGGAGAGGGGCGGTGGTGGGACAGGGAACAGGGAGGGAAAAGGAGTTGGAGAGAGGGGAGGGACAGGCGGAGGGGAGGGGGACAGAAGAGGGAATGGGGAAGGGAGGAGTGAGGGAGTGGAGTGGAGAAGAGCTGGGGGGAGGGAGGGGGAGATATTTCTGCTTCGACTAATCAAAGGATTTGACTCAGTCTAATCTGTCACTAAGTAATGCAATGCTGCCTGTACTTTGCCCAGTAAATATATTCCAGCCTCTGCTCTTGAAGGTTATTTTCCAATTGCCATCGCTGCCAACATGTGGGACAGGGAGTGAGAGTGCTCACTGTTGAAGGGATCGAGGAACAGGATGAGTCGGTGAGATTAGAACACTACTCATGTGGAGGATAAACGTTGCTTCACTCAAGTAATTTCTGTGTTTTTCTGTTGGCAACTATGGGGCAGTTAGTGCTTTGAACCCATGCCCATTAGGAACCAGAATAAGTTTCTGGCAGACATTAATGTTTGATCAGATGCTGTAGCAGCCAGCTTGATGATGAATGCTCCTCGGAGTTGTTTCGGTGATCACTGTTAGTGGAGAGTTAACAGTAACCCGAGAGGAACTGATTTCTTTGCCACTTGTTTGCAGGTTTCTTTGTGACATTGAGATATGCAGGTAGCAAGAGCATTATGTAATTTGGGCTTCACTATTGAGAATACAAATGACATCCCAGTATTAGCTGTAAGTCAAGAAATGGAAGGGAGGGAGGAACTCAAGAAAATTACAATCACCGGGCAAGTGGTACTGAACAAATTGTTGGAGCTGCAGGCCACATTTCACTATTGAATTTATACTACTGAAAGCTGTGATATACCCAAGCCTGGGAGAAAGGGTCTCCTCCTCATCTACTCCCAGGGCAGGGAGTTAGTCCTGACCCAACTGAATGTATCAAAGGCAAAAGAAAATGGCACAGAACAAGAGCATATTGTTCTGACCGAGGTGGGAGGAGTGCTCTGTTAATTCAGTCCCACTTCTCCAAAGGTCACAACATATACTTAAATGTTCCCACTTACTGATACAGTCAATCATATACTCTATTTTTCCCACGATAAAACACACCAACCGGGTTCTTTAATAAACAACAAAATTATCAGTTTATTATAAACAAGACTTAACCAATAATGAAGTAAAATAGACATAGACAAATTGAAATATTAAAGCCTTTTATTTATCTTAGCCCTGAACCCCGAAGAAGAAAGCCTGGAATCTGAAAATGAAAGGACAGCTCGAGCTAGAATTCAGAATTAAATGGAGGAGTTGCAGCTGAAAAAAAGAGGAGATGCAGTTGAGAAGAGAGGGGATGGAATTGCAGAAGGAAGCAGCAAGAAAGTTTGAGCTGGAAAGGCTACAAGCACAAGGCTACCAGCCACTCAAACTTTATCCCCAATTCATAGCAAAATTTAATGTACTGAGACACTCAAGACTAGTGCCAAAATTTAATGAGGAGGATGTTGAGTCATAATTTATCTCATTTGAGAAAATAGCTACTTGGCTAAAATGGCTGAAAGAATTTTGGACTCTCCATTTACAAGGCGGGTTTGTGGGTCGGGTTTGTAAAGCTTTTTCTCAGTTATCAGAAGACAGTTCATCTGACTATGAACAAACTAAAACTGCAATTCTAAATGCATATGAACTAGTACTGAAGCATAGAGACAGAAATTCAGACACACCAGGAAAAGACCCCACACAGACTTATGTACTTGCCAGACAATAGACAGTTTGAATACACAAACCAGGGGCAAAATGTATCCAGCTATCTTGGTGGTGAGCTTCCAAAGCAGCGGGTTTATCATGGTGACTCATTTGCATGGAGGGGGCGGAACGTCTGCCCCCGATGATGTAAAGGGTGTGAGCGCTCCATGAGCAGAGGGATCTGGCACTGGCGCCAATATCAACGGGCTTCAAGCCCTTCAGGTCCATTTAAATATTTAAAGGTACAGGTCTTTAAACAATACATTTAAAACTCTATTTGCAGTTTCAATCCTCTCCCCCACCCCCCCCCAAATGACTACTCAATTTATTAATTCCCCTCTCCCCCCAAAAAAGTCAACTCTCGAGTCTGACCTTTCCCCCGAACTTTCTTCCCTTTAACCTTCAGCTCCTTCCCACCGTCCCCTCAACCAATAGCAAGAGTTTTCCTCGCTCCTCCCCCCACCCTGAAAACTTCACTCCTCCCCCATCCCCACCAGTGTTCCCTGAATGGAGATCTGAAGGGGTGGGAGGCGTGGCAACCGGCCGGAATATCGGAGCGGGAGAGTCGTCGCGTCAAGGTAGGTCTTTATTCATGTAATTTAAATAAACTGAAGTATTTCAATTGGGTTCCCATCACCGAGTGGCGTCGCGAGACCGCCATGAGGCCTCGCTGCCACCACCAATATGGGGCGGGGCCTTCCTGGTGTCGAGGCCCGTGATGGGCCTCTCCTGGAGGAATTTTCCGGGCACCCTCACCATGACCCCCGACGTTGGGGGGCTGGTAAAATCCAGCCCCAGGTCTTTTGACGCTCGGTGGCCATTTTGAAACACATTGTCCACTGTTTTTAAAGCATAGTCCACTTTTATAATTCTTCAAGTTGAGTTCTTGTAGTTTCAATGGCTACACAAAGGTAAATCAGTGCCATATCAGCAGGAGGCATTCAAGGAAGAGATAGTGAGGGTTTGGAGCAAGTTTTTTCCCTTTAAGGAAAGGGTGGGACTAACAAATCTAGAGCCCCTTGGATGCCAAGAGGCTTAAAGGAAAGATAAAAACAGAAAGTGCTGGAAATACTCAACAGGTCTGGCAGCATCTGCGGAACGAGAAGCAGAATTAATAGGCTGAATTTTATCAGCGTGCCGGCGCACCGCGGCGGTGCGTTGTGAAAGTGGTGACCTTCCGACATGGAAGTGCCACCGCACAGCCCACGCGATATTACGCACAGGGGCTGATTTAAATGTAGGGGGTGGAGCGTAGAGGAGACGGCCACTGCGTCCCCAGCAACAGCGTCCATCGCCACCACACAGGCTCCGCCGCCATTTTTAAAGAGCTTCAAGCCCTTAGCAAAGCTATATTAGACGTAATTTTAAAAAAATAAATAATTAGGAGATGGAGGCCCCCAATGGTCTTTTCATTGCCCTATATTCACAAAACTTATTTTATTCCCGACCCGAACTTCACCCCCCCCACCCCCCAACTTTCTCATTTTTGCTCTTCAACTCCTTCCCACCATCCTCACAGCCAATAAAAAGTGTTTTCCCCATGACCGCCATGACCCCCAACGTCGAGGGGCTTGTAAAATTCAGCCCAACATTTCAGGTCAGTGATCTTTCATCAGAACTGGCAAAGGGGGAGGTGTGTGATAGACAGAGGGCAGGAGAGATTAACTGACAAGGAAGTCATGGGGCAAAGACAAAGAGAGTGTGCTAATGATGTGGTGAAAGACAAAGCATTAGTGCAGAGAGAGAGAGAGTGTTAAATGACTGAATAATGAGCAGCCCTAGCCAAAAGCACAAACATGAAAAAACCAGTAGGCAGACTAAGCTTTGTCACTCAGAACAGACAGTAACTGAAAGTCATCAAGGAGGCAGCTATCTCTCTCTCTCTCTCTCTCTCCCCAGTAAAGATCCAGAGAAGCCTTGGCTGCAACTGCTAAAGCCTCAAACCTACAGATCAGCACAGCCAACCACTAGGGACAAGGACCAAATTCCCTCTTCTGCCTTCTGGAGCCTGGGAAGCAAGCCCGCAACTGTGTACATGGCCCAACGAGGACTTCAGGACTACAGTTTCAACTGTGAACTCTGGGACTGGGTTTCAGTATTTAAATTCAATTTCTGTTTTTCCCTCTGTAATCTATTTGTGTGTGTGTGACTCTTGTGTGAATGCATGCGTGGATGTGTAGTATATTTTAGTAATTTTAACCAGTTTAGAGTTTACGAATAATAAATTTATATCTTTCTTGTTTAAACTCAAGAAAACCTGTCTGATTGGTTATTTGGCAATTATATATTCGAGGAACAGGAGCAAGTGCTCACTGAGGTGGTAAGTTCAATCACTGTTAAAAAGATAAACTCTGTTGAGGTCAAACCAGAGAAGGGGCAAAAGGGGAGCCTGAAACCCCTTCCTCACCTGGTCGTAACAATGTAAATAGATATTCCCTTCTAGATACCCAACACACAAGCGCGCACACACACAGCGGTTAGATGTAAAAGAATTTCTCTACAGAAGTCTTTTATAAAAAAAAAAGACAAAAAAAGAATACTTTGGCCAAACACTTGTTAATTCTTGAAGGAGAAGATATGGAATGTTATCAGTTGTCTCTTTATTCTGGCATCCCAAATACACATAGACTGCTGTCACTGGGATCTTTCTGGAGCAGTTCTTTTCAGACATTGTCGAGAATTAATCTGGCAGGCTTTCCAGGAGAAATGCTGTGCCAGAAGTTTCAACTATCATTCTGGATTCACAAGGTTTTTTTCGAAGAGGTGGAAAAAGATGGCCTGGGTGTTTCTTTCAGCAGGCCACAAACCCAACTGCCTTCAAAACAGTTCACAACCCAACAGCAAGTCAAATCAAAATATCCTGACCACAGTAAATCTTGACATGTCACTTCTCTGTAAACACAAAGCTCAAGTGTCTTTCCAGTGACCCTTGTAAAAAAAAACATATCCATGGAATCCTTTCAGTTTTCCAAATGCCCATAATCGTTAACACATGTCCTCAAAACATTTTAGGAATGGAGCAGCTTCATACCACTTCCATCCTTGGAGGAATGAAACACCATTTTTAAATGCATTTCATTACAAAGTGTGGAAAAATATTAGAACACATTTACACACTCATTCTCATTCACTCGCTACCTGTAACTAATACAGTTCTGCTTTGTGTCATCTTTGTACTTATATAACTCAAAGCAAAGTTAAATTCTAGCCAAAGCATCTGCAATTACATTATTTTTCCCCACAATGTGGATAATCTTTAAGTGATTAGGTTGCAATAGTAAACTCCATCAAAATAGTCTGGCATTCTGGTTTTTGAATTTTTCCACAAAGGCTAGGAGGTTATGATCAGTATATACCAGTGTCTCTCTGTAGTCATGGTGGGCATAGACTTATAAATTCTTAAGAGCTAGCAATAAGCCCAGGGTTTCTTTTTCCACTGTTGAGTATCTCATTTGGTGTTGATTTAGCTTTTTAGAAAAGTATCTCACTGGCCTTTCTATGCCCAATTCATTGTCTTGTAACAGGAAAGCACCAACCCCCGGGTCACTAGCATCAATTGCTACCTTGAAGGGCTTAGTGAAATTTGGGGCAGCCAACACAGGTTCATTAATCAAAATGGCTTTCAGCCTCTCAATCGATGTTTGGCACTCCCCTCACCACACAACCTTGGTTTTCTTTCTTTGAACCACATCCGTCAGTGGAGCAGCTATAGGACTAAAATCTGGTACAAACTTGCTGTAGAAATCACACATCCCGAAAACCATCTGGTGTGACAAAGGCCAATTTTTTTTAGCTTGTGGTGTTAAAGGAACTTGCCAGTATCCCTTTAACAAATCTATTTTTGTAACAAACGTGGCATTGCCAACTCTGTCAATACAGTCTTCCAAGCAAGGAATTGGGTAGGAGTCTGCCTTTGTTACTACATTAACCTTTCTGTAGTCTATGCAAAATCTAGTTGAACCATCAAATTTGGGCATTAACATCACTGGGGAATTCCAGCTGCTTTGACTGGGTTCAATTAGGTGGTTTTCCAACATGTATTGGATTTCTGCTTTCACCTGGGCCTGCTTCTCTAGACTTAAGTGATAAGGATGCTGTTTTGTAGGAAAGGATTCTCCTACATCCACAACATATATGGTTAAGGTTGTACATCCTGGTTTGTCCCTACAGACTCTTTTAAATGCTGCGAGTAATCTTGTTAGGTCTTCCCATTGTACTGCACCTAAGTAGGAAAGCAAAGGGCTGCATTTTACAATGCAAATGGTGGTCCACTTGTGCGGACCGCATGTTGCAACGCCGCCGTGCTATTCAACGCGGCGGCTCATTTACATGGCCAGGTAGACTGCCCACCTTGATGACATGGAGGGGGCGGGTGGTCCACCTCCAGCAATGGCATCAGCAGCCTCTTCAGAAAGCATGGCTTAAACCTCATGAGCTCTGCCCATCAACCTGCTTTGCATAAGCAGTGCTCAGCTTTCCTTCGGCCACTTCATCTGTCTAGCTATCTTTTCAAAAGAAATGAAAAATGCCTCTAGGTTCCTTTCCTCAAACTTCAGGAGGGCTTACACAAATTTAAACAGCTCTTCACTGGGTCCTGGGCTGGAGTCAGTTCTTTCCTCACCAGAACTTTCCCTGGAGCCAAGGTCACCCTTTTTTCGTTCTAGCTATTTAATTTGAATTCCCTTTCTTCTCTTTCTCTTTGAAATGCTCTCCCCTTTTTCTTGTTCCTCTCTTTCAAGTTCAGGTTTCTTCATTGTCAATTCTTTCCTGTTCGAGCTCAAGTTTTTCCCAATTCTTTTTAAAGTTCAAGCTGCTTCATCTACAGCTGAATCTTTGCTAGTTCCACTGAACTACCAACTGGATTGCCTTGACCTTCTTCCAATTTCAAATGCTGTGCTATTACCTCAATTATGTCTGCTTTCTTAGCCCCTGGTTTTAACTTAACACCAACTTTTCTGCCAAATCGTTTAGCCGAGCCTTGGTTAAATATTTCATATCACTCAGGGATAAATCCTCCCTCCCCAGAAAGGTCGTAGCAACGGACAAATCCATTCCGGTAGTGTAAATTTTACGCTAATGCACAAGAAACCTGTTTTCTTTACTTTTCCTTTTTTTCAATTATTACTACTCCACTTACAATTGCATGTCATCAGCTTTAGGTTATCCCGCACAGAACTCCCAATTATATGTTATGTCTGAGGTGGGAGGAGTGCACTGTCTTTCTCAAGTTCCACTTCTCCACAGGTCACAACACACATTTAAATGTTTACCCAGTTACCAATAGGGTCAATCATAGACTCTACTCTATCCCAGAATAAAATACACCAACCAGATTTCCTCAATAAATAACAAAATTATCAGTTTATTATAAAACAGAATTCCTCAATAAATAACAAAATTATCAGTTTATTATAAAACAAGACTTATCCAGTAAAGATGCAAAGCATGAACACACAGTTTGAAATATGAAAGTAAAATAGATATTCCCTTCTGGATACCCAACACACATGTGCACACACACACACTGGTTAGATAAAAAAAATAAGTTTTTCTGCAGAGGTCTTTTACAAAAGAATGAATACTTTGGCCAAATACTTGTTAATTCTTGAAGGGGAAGGAGAAGATATGGAATGATATCAGCTGTCCCTTTATTCTGGCGTCCCAAATTCGCATAGACTGCTGTTACTGGGATCTTTCTGGAGCTTTCAGGTGACATCAAGAATTAGTCTGGCAGGCTTTCCAGGAGAAATGCAGCATCAGGGGTTTCAATTGTCATTCTGGATTCACAGGGTTTTTTTTCAAAGAGGTGGAGGAAGATGGCCTGGGTGTTTCTTTCAGCAGGCTACAAACCCAACTGCCTTCAAAACAGTCCACACCCCAACAGCAAGTCAAATCAAAACCTCCTGACCACCATAAATCTTGACATGACACTTCTCTGTAAACAACTCCCCTGGCTACAAAGGTTCGTGTTGTTTATTTAGCTTAAATCATGTGACATCCAGTAAAGGTTGTTTTTAAACACAAAGCTCAAGTGTCTTTCCAGTGGCTCTTGTAAAAAAAAATCCATGGAATCCTTTCATTTTTCCAAATGAACAAATGCCCATAATCATTAACACAAGTCCTCAGAAATTTCAAGAATGGATCACCTTCATAACAGGGTAAAGTAAAACAGGGAAGCTTATGGCAGATCCCGAGGGAAAACCTGGAAGAGTATAAGTGTGGGGGAGAAATTTAAAAGGAAATTAAGAAAGCAAAGAGAGGGCAAGAAAAAATATTGGCAAGCAAAATCAAGGAAAACCCAAAGATTTGTTTTATAAATACATAAAGAGCAAGAGGATAATTAAAGAAAAAGTAGGGCCGACTAGGGACCATAACCTGTGTGGAGGTGGAGGACATGTGTATGGTTCTTACTGAATGCTTTGTGTCTGTTTTCAGAAAAGAGAGGGACAATGCAGATATTGGGGTGGTGCAGTGGTTAGCTTCACAGCTCCAGTGACCTGGGTTCAGCTCTGGGTGCTGCCTGTGCGGAGTTTGCAAGTTCTCCCTGTGACTGCATGGGTTTCCGCCGGGTGCTCCGGTTTCCTCCCACAGCCAAAGACTTGCAGGTTGATAGGTAAATTGGCCATTGTAAATTGCCCCTAGTATAGTAGGTGGTAGGAGAATTGAGGGAAGGTGGGGATGTGGTAGGGAATATGGGATTAATGTAGGATTCGTATAAATGGGTGGTTGATGGTCGGCACAGACTCAGTGGGCCGAAGGGCCTGTTTCAGTGCTGTATCTCTCTATTGCCATCAGGAAGAAGGAGTGTGAAATATTAGAGATGAAATTAACATAGAGAGAGAGGAAGTATTAAGGGGTTTTAACATCTTTGAAAGTGGATAAATCCACAGGACTGGATGAAATGTATCCTTGGCTGTTGATGGAAGCAAGAGAAGAAATAGTAGAGGCTCTGACCATCATTTTCTCATCCTCCCTGGCTTCAACTGGTTGGAGGACAGATAGCCTTGTACCATTGTTTATAAAATTAGAAATGGATAAATTGAAAAATTACAGACCAGTCAGCCTAAACTCAGTGGTGGAAATACTATTGGAAAAAATTCTGAGGGACAGGATAAATCTTCATTTAGAAAGACACGGATGAATCAAAGACATTCATCATGGATTTGCTAAGGGACAACTGTGTCTGACTAACATGATTGAATTTTTTGAGGGGGTAACAAGGAGGGTCGATGAGGGTACTGCATTTGATGTAGTCTATTTGGATATAGCAAGGCTTTTGATAAGGTCCCACATGGCAGACTGGTCACGAAAGTAACAGTCGATAGAATCCAAGGCAAAGTGACAAGTTGGATCCAAAATAGGCTCAGAGGCAGGAAGCAAAAGGTAACAGTCAATGGATGTTTTTGTGACTGGGAGGCTGTTTAGAGCGGGATTCTGCAAGGCTCAGTACTGAGTACCTTGCTTTTTGTAGTATATATCAATAATTTGGACTTGAATGTTGGGGGTATAATTAAGAAGTTTGCAGATGATACAAAAATTGGCTGTGTGATTGTTAATAAAGAAGAAAGCTGTAAACTGCAGGAAGATATCAATGGACCAGTTAGGTGGGTGTAACAGTGGCAAATGGAATTTAATCTGGTGAAGTGTGAAGTAATGCATTTGGGGAAGGCTAACAAGGAAAAGGAATACACAATAAATGGTAGGATATTGAGAAGTGTAGAGGAACAGGGGATCCTTGGAGTGCATGTCCATAGATCCCTGAAGGTGGCTGAACAGGTAGATAAGGTGGACAAGAAGGGAGAAGGTGAGGGAAATGGATGGATGCGGAGGGGAAGGAAGATGGAGAGGAGGGGAGGGTTGAATGTGGGAGGGCAATGGAGGGGAGGGGAGGGGAAGGTGAGGGAGGGGCAGGAGAGGGGAGTGGAAGGTGGGGGAGGGGGAGGGTTTCATGCACCACGTCGGGTGAGGAAAGGGAGGGGAGGATGTGAGTGAAGGGGAAGGGAGGGGTGAGTAAAGGGAGAAGCGGGAAAGGTGATGGAGGGTCTAATATAGCAAGATCCCACAAAGTGTAATGTGATAATGACCAGATAATCTGTTTTTTGTGATGTTGATTGAGGGATAAATATTGGGCAGGACACCGGGGATAACTGCCCTACTCTTCTTCGAAATATTGCCACAGGATCTATTACAACCATCTAAGAGGGCAGGCAGGGCCTGGGTTGGATCTGACTTCTAGCTGGCTTCCCGTCCTCCATTCTTCATAAAGTGTTCCAAGCCTCCTGCCATTCTCCTGTGCTGATCATCACAGTTTATTGATGATCCCTTTGTTATAAAGTAATGCATCCTCCATTGGGAGCACTGCCACAGGTTGTCTGCAACATAGAACTCAGTACTGGCAATAACAGGGGAACCGTGTTTTACCTGCAGAATTAAGCCACTCAACACTAGATCAGCAGATAGACCCGAGAAACAGAGACCATCTAACAGCTTATTTTACAAAATAACACTCCTAGAAATTCTGGGATGGACAGGCACCACTTAGTATCGATGACAACTTGTGAGCAACAAACTCCAGAATTCCCAATATACCTCCCGCAGCGTGGCTTCCCCGGATGTGAATCAGCCATCTGGAGCTCAGCCTGAGCTATTAACTACTCATGTAAAGGTATGTGTAACTGTGTGTGTGTGAATGCATGTGTAATTGTGTGTGTGTAAATGTGTGTTTCTAAATATGTGTGTGTCAATGTGTATGTGCAAGTGTGTGTGTGTGTGTGTGTGTAAATGTGTGTAAATGCACATGTATGTAAATGCATGTGTGTGTAAATGAGTGTGTGTGTAATTGTGAGTGTGTCACTGTGTGTTTGGAAGTGCTGTTATAAAAGGTTTTTATTTTTGTACCAAAATCTTGGATTTCTATGTGTTTTAAAAAACTGAGAAAAGGATTTTTCTTTCTCAGTGTAAGATACCTGTAAATAATTGGAATTCCTGCAATGTTTTAAAAGGAAGTTCAGAACAAGAGTTGAACTTTATGGGTGTTTTGAAAGGAAGTTGAACTAATACAGGGTCAGGAAGGTCAGCAGTTTGAAGGAAACCACAGGGGTTTGACCTTTCTTCAGAGCAGCTTTTGAACCAGGTGGAGACACTATGTCTGGACATGTGACCATGTTCAGCAATGTTCTTTTTTGACCCTGGACCCTTTAAAAAGCCTGTGAATTGGACAAAGGGCAGATATTTGAAATCTTTGCTTGACCTGCCTGGAGCAAGAGAGAAAAGACCCAGAAAAGTGTTACCTCTCTCTGTAAAGGAGACTTGCATCTCTCGAAAAGGAATCCTGTATTTGAAAGGTGGCAGATTCCTGTTGCCTCCAGTCTCTGAAGAATTCCTGCATCCAATGAGATTCCTGCTGCCTCCTGTGTGCTAAGAAATCCTGAAATCTGAAGAATGCAGTCTGCTAGACTGCTGCTTCAAAACCCAAGCAGACCTGTTGCTCCACCCCTGATGGAAGACCTATGTGATGCCTGCCGCAGTTAAATTGCTGTTAATTCCTACCACAGGGGTTTGACCTTTCTTCAGAGCAGCTTTTGAGTGACAGGGGGAGACACTGGGCTGGATTTTATTAGTGCGTCGTGCTCTGCTGTGGCGCGCTTTGAACTCGGCGGCCTTCCGACATGGAAGTGCTGCCACAGAGCCCCCGCGATATTATGCGCGGGGACTGATTTAAATAGAGGGGGTGGAGCAGTCGTCCCGATGACATGGAGGAGGCAGCCACCACGCCCTGGCAATGGCGTCTGGTGCCACCGCCCAGGAGATGGCGCCATTTATAAAGGGCTTCAAGCCCTTCAGTAATATTTCAATATTTAAAGGTCCCGATTTCCAGGAAATAACAATAAAATTTTACTTTCAACTCTAAATCACATCTCCCACCCCCAATGGTTAATTTATATACAAATTGTTCTCCCCCCCCTATAATAAACTTGTTTTGATCTTCCGAACTCCCCCCCCACCCCGAAATGTGTTCCCTTTGACCCTCAACCCCTTCCCACTGTCCCCACAGACAATAAAAATTGGTTTCTCTGCTCTCCCACCCTTCCTGCCCTGAAGATTTTATTGCACCCTCTCCCGACCAGGTTCTCGCCTCGGAACCCCATACAGAGTTCCGAAGGCGCACAAGGTGCAATTGTTGGCTGTAAAATCGGTGTGAGGCCACTGCCGACTGCAGGGGGGTTCATTTAAATTTAATTTATGTTAATTTGAATATTTAGAGGATGGCCTCACTGCCAGGCGGCAGGGGTGCTGCACCGAGGTCACCCTGCTGCTGGTAATATGCGGTGGGCCCTTCTCGATATCGGGGGTCAAGGCAGGCCTCTCCCTGCTAAATTGTATTCGCTCCTGCTCCGGCTGCGACCCACAGCGTCGAGGGGCTAGTAAAATTCAGCCCGCTGAGTCTGGACATGTGACCATGTTCAGGAAGGTTCTTTTTTGACCCTGGACCCTTTAAAAAGCCTGTGAATTGGACAAAGGGCAGATATTTGAAATCTTTGCTTGACCTGCCTGGAGCAAGAGAGAAAAGACCCAGAAAAGTGTTACCTCTCTCTGTAAATGAGACTTGCATCTCTTGAAAAAGAATCCTGCATTTGAAAGGTGGCTGATTCCTGTTGCCTCCGGTCTCTGAAGAATTCCAGATTTTTGCTGCCTCCTGTGTGCTAAGAAATCCTGAAATCTGAAGAATTCTTCTGCTGCTAGACTGCTGCTTCAAAACCCAAGCAGACCTGTTGTTACACCCCTGATGGAAGATCTATGTGATGCCTGCCACAGTTAAATTGCCATGAATGCCTACCCATCACAGACTGTTCATCAACCTTGCCTGGAGAGACTTTGAGTAGCATCCGAGTATTCGACTCTGGGACACCTCACCATACCAAAAAACATCCTACCGGAACGTGAACCTCAACTACTTTTATTATTCCTTCGATTCCTAAGAAACAGCTGTAAACCAAAAATCATTTTTCCCTGGTTAACTGGTTTCTTTTTGAATGTATGTGTGTGTGCATGAGGTTGAAGGAGTTAAGGAGTTTTCTCATGTATAGATTTATCTTGTTAGTAGTTAAGACTTATTATTTCTTTTATAATAAATCGTTAATGTTGCTGCTGTTTAAAGAAACCTGGTTTGGTGTGCTTTATTCTGGGGGGAAAAATACAGTGTTTAATTTGGCTATTCTTCGGTAGGTGGGAAACTTTATTTGATATGCTATGACCTGTGGAGTAGTGGGACTGCATTAACAATGCATTACTCCCTTCTTGGTCGCAACATATTAATTGGGGGCTCTTGTCGGGATAGTTTCCAACACTAATTAAGTTCATTGTAAGGAGAATAAATAACAAAGAAAAAAAAGAACCAGGTTTGTTGTATAAGCGTAAAGGCTATGCCATCGGAATAGCGTTAGCAGCTGCTGCAGATTTTCTGGGAAAGGAGAATGTGTCCCTCGGTGAGTTGACCACTTGAACCAAGATTAAACGAAAAGAGTTGGCAGCACAATTGGGGTTAGAATTGAAATCAGGTGCTAAAAAAGCAAAGCTAATTGATGAAATTGCCCAACATTTGAAACTGGAAGAAGAAAGCAAGTCAGAGAGTGATGCAGTTGAACTGGCTAAGATTCAGTCAGAAATGGAAAAACTTAGGCTTCAACAGAAGAAAGAAAAAACAACAGAACTAAGGAAACTTGAGGTCGAGAAAGAATCGACAATGAAAAAACCTGAATTTGAAAAAGAGAAAAGGGAGAACGAGTGGGAATTTAGGTATAAGGAATTAGAACTAAGACAAAGGGGTAGTCTTGACTTCAGGGAAAATCCTGGTCAAGAAGAATATGAATCCAGCCCAGGACCCAGCGAAAAGCTATTTAAATTTATACAAGCTCTCCCTAAATTTGCTGAAAGTGATGTAGAGGCATTTTTAATTTCTTTGAAAAAATAGCCAACAAATGAAATGGCCAAAGGAAAGTTTGACACTGCTTATTCACAGCAGATTGATGGACAGAGCTCATGAAGTTTATGCCATGCTTTCTGAGGAGGCTTCTGCAGATTATGAGATGGCAAAAAAGGCAATTCTTTCTGCGTATGAGTTAGTCCCTGAAGCTTACTGTCAGAAGTTTTGGAACCTACGGAGATTGGCTGGGCAAACTTATATAGAATTTGAGAGGGTGAAGCAAATTAATTTTGATTGTTGGATATGGGCAGTAAAGATAGAAGACACATGTGAGAACCTTAGAGGGCTGATTCTCGGGGAAGAGTTTAAAAACTCAATCCCTCCAGTAGCGAGAACTCATGTAGAAAACCAAAAAGTTTCAAAAGTCAGACAAGCAGCAGAAATTGCAGATGATTGCGAGCTTGTGAATAAGCCAAAACCCTTTGTCTGTCATCCCCACAAACCCAAGTAGGATAGAAAGTGGGAGAGTGAAAGGAAGGCAAGTAGCCGGGGACAAGGAGGAACAACTGGGAATGTCCCAGGATCACCTCCTCAGGCTAGAAAGGAAGGTGCTGAGGGTAGAAGTGAGGTCCACAAGCTGAAGTGTTATCATTCCCACAAGGTGGAACATCTTCGTTCAGAATGCTGGAAGTTGCGAGGTAAACCCATGGGACTTTTTGGGGTACGCAAAGCTGATGCAGAGAAAGGAGCTCTGACTGAGAGTACAGCATATCAGACAGTAGCTTTATTGGCAGCTGTAAAACCAGATACAAAAACTAAAGTGAGTGTAGGGGTTGAGAATACGATATCTGAAAGTTATAGAGAATTCTTGTCAAAAGAAAAAGTAACTCCATATCCCTCAAGTGAGGCAAGCAAACCTATCGTTATACTTAGGGATACAGGAGCAACCCAAACTCTTTTTGGGGAAAGGTATAACATTTCCGCCAGTCAGTCCACTGAACGCTAAAGCTTTAGTGAAGGGTATTGGTGAGGAGTATATACCCGTACTTTTGTATCGAGTGCAACTAGAGTGTGACCTAATGTCTGGGATGGTAACTGTAGGAGTTGTCCATAGTTTTCCAGTAGAGGGAATTGACCTACTCCTAGGGAATGAGTTGGCCGGAGCAAGAATATCAGTTTCTCCCGTAGTCACAAGAAACAAAATGAAGTTAAAGAAACAGAACAATTACAGGAACAAGTTCCAGGAATATTTCCTCTGTGTGTAGTAATCCAGGCAATGGCTAAACGAGTTCCATTGTCAGAGGTAAAAGTGGCACCACAGTCAGATAGCCGAATATCTGAAACTTTCCTTGGGGATGTAGATAATCACAGCACACCAAGCTAATCCAAAGTTACATAAAATAGCACAGTCAGCTCTGACAGAAGGTGAGGCAAAAGGAGTTCCAGAAGGCTATTATGTTGAAGACGGGGTTCTGAGGAGGAAATTGAGACCTCCTCATAGATCTGCAGACAAAGACTGGATAGTTGTTTGACAGGACTACCTAAATATCGCCAGGAATTATTAAGGTTAGCACATGACATTCCTCCAGCAGCACACATGGGGATCTGGAAGACCAAATCACATATAAGTCAACATTATTACTGGCCAGATCTTACAAAAGATGTGATGCAGTTTTGTAGGACATGCCATACTTGCCAAATGGTGGGAAAACCGCAACCTACCATAAGACCGGCACCTGTAATTCCCATACCAGTCATTGAAGAACCATTTGGTAGGGTATTGGTAGACTGCGTAGGACCCTTACCAAAAACAAAAGCAGGACACCAATATATACTCACTATCATAGATATGGCTACTCGATTTCCAGAGGCCATTCCCTTGAGGACAATTACTGCTAAAGTAGTAGTAGAGAAATTAACCCAATTCTTTACGAGATATGGATTACCACTTGAAGTTCAATCGGATCAAGGTTCCAATTTTATGTCTGAGATATTTCAAGAAGTCATGGGTAATTTGAGTATCAAACAGTTAAAATCTTCAGCATATCACCTACAGACACCGGGAGCTTTAGAGAGGTGCCATTAAACTCTCAAAACAATGATTAGAGCATACTGTCACAAATATCCCCATGATTGGGATAAAGGGCTGGACTTTCATTTATTTGCCACTAGAGATTCACCAAATGGGTCTACAGGTTTTAGTCCTTTCCAATTAGTTTACGGACATGAAATAAGAGGTTCTCTAAAACTCATCAAAGACAGGTTCTTAGTATAAAGGAATGCATCTTCGGTACTAGACTATGTACCTGTGTTCCGAGAAAGGCTCACGAAAGCTTGCAATGTGGTTCAGGAACACCTTAAAGCATCCTAAACAACTGTGAACAAATGGGCAGACAAGAACGCAAAGACCCACACTTTTCAACCAGTGGATGAAGTATTAGTATTATTACCGTTACAGGGTGAACTATTAAAAGAATGGTTCAGTGGTCCGTATAAAGTGATCAAAAGAGTTGGTAAAGTAAATTACTTGATTGACACCTCAGACCACCGGAAAAAGAATCAGCTGTGTCATATCGATATGTTAAAGCAATGTCATCGCCAGGAGGTGGATAAGCAAGCACAGGTATGTCAGGTAATAGGGACAGTGAATGATGAAAAGGATGGTGAGGATGAGGCAGAAGGGGGCCTAGACAATTCGCAAATTGAACCTCATACTATCTGGTTAGCTTATCCAGAATGGCTAGGAAAATTGGACAACATGCTTTCATACTTAGATGCAGAACAATGAGAAGACCGAAAAAGGCTACTCACAGCATTTAAAAGAGTCTGTAGGGATAAGCCAGGATGTACAATCTTAGCCACACATGATGTAGCTGTAGAGGATTCATTAAAACAGCATCTTTACCACTTAAGTCCAGACAAACAGGCTCAAATAAAAGCAGAACTCCAATACATGCTGGAAAACAACTTAATTGAACCTAGTCAAAGCAGCTGGAGTTCATCAATAGTATTAGTGCCTAAATCTGATGGGTCAACCCGACATTGCACAGACTACAGAAATGTCAATGCAGTAACGAAGGAAGACTGTTACCCAATTCCTTGCTTGGAAGACCTTATTGACAGAGTGGGCAGTCCCATGTTTCTTACAGATATAGATTTGTTTAAGGGATTACTGGCAAGTTCCTTTGACATCTCGAGCTAAAGAAATATCAGCTTTCGTCACACCAGACAGTCTTTATCAGTACCGAATGATACCACACAGGTTAATGGATACTCGAGAAACTTCTTGGAGACTAGTGAACCCAGTAGTGGCCAGTGTTCCTAACTGTGCAGTTCACCTTGCTGAGGTGCTGGTCTATAGGGACACTTGGAAGGAACACATGAAACAACTGGGAGACTATGTTTGGAATGTTGCAATTGGTTGATTTGGAGAACCTTTATGGAAAAATTTAAAACCCAAAATGCCAGAATATTCAAATGGAGTTTATTGTTACAACCTTATCACTTGAAGATTGTATACATTTCAAGAAAAAAACATTATCGCAGATGCTTTGTCGCAAATTTAACTTTATTTATTAACACGAGTAACCATGGTACAAAGCAAAATTGTATCAACTACCAGTAGAGTGAATGAGGGGCATGAGTGCGAGAAAATGTTTAAATTGTTTTCAATTTCTGTTTTATTTTGTAATGAAACACATGTGAGAATAGCGATTCATTTCGCCAAGGGTGGAGGTGTTATATAAGGTTTTTATTTTTGTACCAAAATCTTGGACTTCTATGTGTTTTAAAAAACTGAGAAAAGGATGTTTCTTTCTCAGTGGAAGATACCTGTAAATAATTGGAATTCCTGCAATGTTTTGAAAGGAAGTTCAGAACAAGAGTTGAACTCGATGAGTGTTTTGAAAGGACATTGAACCTGTACAGGGTCAGGAAGGTCAGCAGTTTCAAGGAAACCACAGGGGTTTGACCTTTCTTCAGTGCAGCTTTTAAACGGGGGAGACACTGTGTCTGGACATGTGACCATGTTCAGGAAGGTTCTTTTTTCACCCTGGACCCTTTAAAAAATCTGTGGAATGGACAGGGGGCAGACATTTGAAATCTTTGTTTGACCTGCCTGGAGCAAGAGAGAAAAGACCCAGAAAAGCGTTACCTCTCTCTGTAAACAAGACTTGTATCTCTTAAAAAGGAATCCTGCATTTGAAAGGTGGCAGATTCCTGTTACCTCCAGTCTCTGAAGAATTCCTGCATCCAGTGAGATTCCTGCTGCCTCCTGTGTGCTAAGAAATCCTGAAATCTAAAGAATTCTTCTGCTGCTAGACTGCTGCTTCAAAACCCAAGCAGACCTGTTGTTACACCCCTGATGGAAGATCTATGTGATACCTGCCACAGTTAAATTGCCGTGGATGCCTACCCATCACAGATTGTTCATCAACCTTGCCTGGAGAGACTTTGAGTAGCATCCAACTGTTTGACTCTGGGACACCTCACTGTACCAAAAAACATCCTACTGGAACGTGAACCTCAACTATTTTAATTATTCCTTCTATTGCTAAGAAACAGCTATAAGCCAAAAGTAATTCTTCCCCGCTTAACCAGTTTCTTTTTGAATGCATGTGTGTGTGCATGAGGGTTAAGGAATTAAAGAGATATCCTATATATAGATTTATCTTGTTAGTAGTTAAGACTTATTATTTCTTTTATAATAAATAGTTAATGTTGCTGTTGTTTAAAGAAGCCTGGTTTGGTGTGCTTTAGTCTGGGGGAAAATACAGTGTTTAATTTGGCTATTCTTCAGTAGGTGGGAAACTTTATTTGATATGATATGACCTGTGGAGTAGTGGGACTGAATTAAAAGTGCATTACTCCCACCTTCGTCTTAACAGTGTGTGTGTGTCAAGTGTGTGTAAATGTGTGTGTGTGTGTATAAATTTGTGTGTAAATGTGTGTAAGTGTGTGTAACTGTGTGTAAGCATGTGTAAATGTATGTGTGTAATTGTGTATGTGTTTAAGTGTGTGTCTTTGTGTAAAAGTGTGTGTGTGTTAAAAAACAGGACCTCTAGGGTTGTAATCTCTGGATTACTCCCTGTGCCACGTGCCAGTGAGGCTAGAAATAGGAAGACAGTGCAGCTAAACATGTGGCTGAACAGCTGGTGTAGGAGGGAGGGTTTCAGATATCTGGACCATTGGGCTCTCTTCAGGGACAGATGGGACCTGTACAGGAAGGACGGGTTGCATCTAAACTGGAAGGGCACTAATATCCTGGCTGCAAGATTTGCTAGCGTCACTCGGGAGGGTTTAAACTAATGTGGCAGGGGGGTGGGAACCAGAGCAGTAGGACAGCTAGTGAAATAAATGAGGAGGACGTAGGAAATAAGGCCAGTAGGACTAAGAGGAAGAGCAGGCAGGGAGATGTTGTTGAGCACAGCGGGACTGGTGGTCTGAAGTGCATTTGTTTCAATGCGAGAAGTATAAGAGGTAAGGCAGATGAACTTAGAGGTTGGATTAGTACTTGGAACTATGATGTTGTTGCTATTACAGAGACTTGGTTGAGGGAAGGGCAGGATTGGCAGCTAAATGTTCCAGGCTTTAGAAGCTTCAGGCGGGATAGAGGGGGATGTAAAAGGGGTGGGGGAGTTGCATTACTGGTTAAGGAGAATATCACAGCTGTACTGCAGGAGGACACCTCAGAGGGGTCATGCAGTGAGGCAATATGGGTGGAGCTCAGGAATAGGAAGGGTGCAGTCACGATGTTGGAGGTATACTACAGGCCTCCCAACAGCCAGCGGGAGGTAGAGGAGCAGATATGTAGACAGATTTTGGAAAGATGTAAAGGTAACAGGGTTGTAGTGGGTGATTTTAACTTCCCCAATATTGACTGGGACTCACTTAGTGCTAGGGGCTTGGATGGGGCAGAATTTGTGAGGAGCATCCAGGAGGGCTTCTTGAAACAGTATGTAGATAGTCCAACTAGGGATGGGGCCATTCTGGACCTGGTATTGGGGAATGAGCCCGGCCAGGTGGTTGAAGTTTCAGTGGGGGAGCATTTCGGGAGCAGTGACCATAATTCCATAAGTTTTAAGGTACTTATGGATAAGGATAAGAGTAGTCCTCGGGTGAAGGTGCTAAATTGGGGGAAGGCTAATTATAACAATATTAGGCAGGAACTGAAGAATTTAGATTGGGGGCGGCTGTTTGAGGGTAAATCAACATCTGACATGTGGGAGTCTTTCAAACGTCAGCTGATTAGAATCCAGGACCAGCATGTTCCTGTGAGGAAGAAAGACAAATTCGGCAAGTTTTCGGTAGCTTGGATAACACGGGATATTGTGAGCCTAGTCAAAAAGAAAAAGGAAGCATTTGTAAGGGCTGGAAGGCTAGGAACAGATGAAGCACTTGAGGAATATAAAGACAGTAGGAAGGAACTTAAGCAAGGAGTTAGGAGGGCTAAAAGGGGTCATGAAAAGTCATTGGCAAACAGGATTAAGGAAAATCCCAAGGCTTTTTATACGTATATAAAGAGCAAGAGGGTAACCAGGGAAAGGGTTGGCCCACTCAAGGACAGAGATGGGAATCTATGCGCGGAGCCAGAGGAAATGGGCGAGGTGCTAAATGAGTACTTTGCATCAGTATTCACCAAGGAGAAGGACTTGGTGGATGATGAGCCTAGGGAAGGGAGTGCAGATAGTCTCAGTCATCTCATTATCAAAAAGGAGGAGGTGTTGGGTGTCTTGCAAAGCATTAAGGTATATAAGTCCCCAGGGCCTGATGGGATCTCCCCTAGAATACTGAGGGAGGCAAGGGAAGAAATTGCTGGGGCCTTGACAGAAATCTTTGCATCCTCATTGGCTACAGGTGAGGTCCCAGAGGACTGGAGAATAGCCAATGTTGTTCCTTTGTTTAAGAAGGGTAGCAAGGATAATCCAGGAAATTATAGGCCGGTGAGCTTTACGTCAGTGGTAGGGAAACTATTAGAGAGGATTCTTTGGGACAGGATTTACTCCCATTTGGAAACAAATGGACTTATTAGCGAGAGACAGCATGGTTTTGTGAAGGGGAGGTCGTGTCTTACTAACATATGGATGAAAATGGAATAGTGTAGGTCAGATGGTTTCACAGGTCGGCGCAACATCAAGGGCCGAAGGGCCTGTACTGCGCTGTAATGTTCTAATTCTAATTCTAATTCTAATTTGATTGAGTTTTTTGAGGAAGTGACAAATATGATTGATGAGGGAAGGGCGGTGGATGTTGTCTATATGGACTTTAGTAAAGCCTTTGACAAGGTCCCGCATGGCAGACTGGTGCAAAAGGTGAAGTCACACGGGATCAGAGGTGAGCTGGCAAGATGGATACAGAACTGGCTGTGTCATAAAAGACAGAGGGTAACAGTGGACGGGTGTTTTTCTGAATGGAGGGATGTGACTAGTGGTGTTCCGCAGGGATCAGTGCTGGGACCTTTGCTGTTTGTGGTATATATAAATGATTTGGAGGAAAATGTAGCTGGTCTGATTAGTAAGTTTGCGGATGACACAAAGGTTGGTGGAGTTGCGGATAATGATGAGGATTGTCAGAGGATACAGCAGGATATAGATCGGTTGGAGACTTGGGCGGAGAAATGGCAGATGGAGTTTAATCCGGACAAATCTGAGGTAATGCATTTTGGAAGGTCTAATGCAGGTGGGAGGTATACAGTAAATGGCAGAACCCTTAGGAGTATTGACAGGCAGAGAGATCTGGGCGTACAGGTCCACAGGTCACTGAAAGTGGCAACGCAGGTGGATAAAGTAGTCAAGAAGGCATACGGCATGCTTGCCTTCATCGGTCGGGGCATAGAGTATAAAAATTGGCAAGTCATGTTGCAGCTGGACAGAACCTTAGTTAGGCCACACTTAGAATATTGCGTACAATTCTGCTCGCCACACTACCAGAAGGATGTGGAGGCTTTGGAGAGGGTACAGAAGAGGTTTACCAGGATGTTGCCTGGTCTGGAGGGCATTAGCTATGAGGAGAGGTTGGAAAAACTCGGATTGTTTTCACTGGAACGACGGAGGTGGAGGGGCGACATGATAGAGGTTTACAAAGTTATGAGTGGCATGGACAGAGTGGATAGTCAGAAGCTTTTTCCCAGGGTGGAAGAGTCAGTTACTCGGGGACATAGGTTTAAGGTGCGAGGGGCAAAGTTTAGAGGTGATGTGCGAGGCAAGTTTTTTACACAGAGGGTGGTGAGTGCCTGGAACTTGCTGCCAGGGGAGGTGGTGGAAACAGGTACGATAGCGATGTTTAAGAGACATCTTGACAATTGCATGAATAGGAAGGGAATAGAGGGATATGGGCCCCGGAAGTGCAGAAGGTTTTAGTTTAGACAGGCATCAAGATCGGTGCAGGCTTGGAGGGCCGAATGGCCTGTTCCTGTGCTGTACTGTTCTTTGTTCTTTGTTAAGTATGTGTCTTTGTGTAAATGTGAGTATGTAAATCTGAGTGTGTAAATGTGTGTGTGTATAAGTCTGTATAAATGTGTGTGCGTGTGTGAATGTGTGTGTGTAAATATATGTCTGTGTGTGTGTAAATGTGTGTCTGTGTGTGTGTGTGTAAATGTGCCTGTGTGTGTAAATGTGTGTGTATAAATGTATGTGTGTGTAAATGTGAGTGTGTATAAATGTATGTGTGTGTGTAAATGCACATGTGTGTGTGTGTGTGTGTGTGTGTGTGTAAATGCACATGTGTGTGTAAATGCATGTGTGTAAATGTGTGTGGGTGGGTGGGTGTGTAAATGCATGTGTGTGTGTAAATGCGTGTGGATGTGTGTGTAAATGTGTGGGTGTGTGTATAAGTGTGTGTGTGTAAATGTGTGTGTAGCACCAGCCACTGTTGGGAACCGGGGAAGCAGTGAGTGAATAAGCAAAAGCTCCCGTCGATGTAAATGTCACAACCGGCCTCCACAGACTCTGCTGCTCCCTGAGGATCCCAGGAAGGATGGTCGGGGTGCCCATGACTTCCCAATATGGGTAGCCAATTGGCAATGCTGGCATCCCCCAAACTTGTAAAACAGGCCTGAAAGCATTTTCTTGTAATATAGCCTGACTTTTCCATTTACTGAATGACTGCATCATGTCTCCTCCATGCTTTTGTTATCTCTCAGCTTAACTATTCCAAAACTCTCCTTGCATTCTCTATAAATTTTAGCTCCCCAAAACTCTGCTGCTTGTGTCCTGACTCGATTTAGGTCCTGTTCATCCAACAGCCCTGTGCTCACTAGATTTTCCAATTCGCCTCCTTGTTTTGAAATCCCTCTGCGGTCTCTCCCTTCCTTATCTCTGAAATCTCCTCCAGCCCCACAACCCTCTGCGATATCTGTGCTCCTCTAATACTGGCCTCTTGAGCGTCCCCGATTTTAATCGCTCCACCATTCGTGGCTATGCCTTCAGCTGCCAAGGCTCTGGAATGCCCTCCCTAAACTCTCGTCTTCTCTACCTCTCTCTCCTCCTTTAAGGCACTCCTCAAATCCTACCTCTTTGATTAAGCTTTTGGTCACCTGCTCTAATATCTCCTTATGTGGCTCGATGTTGAATTTTGTTTGCTAACCCTCCTGTGAAGCGCATTGGGGCCATTTCTTCATGTTAAAGGCGCTATATAAATGCAAGGTGTTGTTGAACCATTGTCTATACACAGGTAACCATAGAGACAGTGAGGAAAGCAATACAATTGTGCTCTTATTTTGCAAAGACTTTAATTAACAAAACATTTCCACTGGCATTGTTTGTAACAAAGTGTGCACAGTTACTGACGCAGTCACCAGACATACTCTACCTACCATATAGTCCAGATAGTTCGCGACACAGTACAAATAGAACATCTCATTACAAAGACTATCTTCTGGTTAACTTTGGCCTTGGCTTTCTGCTTGTGTTGAGGTTGTCAGATCAGGTTAGTCATTCTTTCTCACCCCCACCACCCGCTCCCACACCCTCACCCTGCCCCAGGAACCTCCACCCCTTAGAGTGCTGCCTCTTGTTGGGAAAACAGCCGTGCAGTAACTCACTCTGTGAGCAGACTGCGTTGGCAGGCTGATCAACCATGGAGAACATCGGCAAGCTTTGCATAGTGATCAGGAGCAGGAAGTCCAGCTGCTTGCTCCCTTCCACATCTACCAGAACTCCCTCTATACAGTCCTATTAACAGTACAGCATGGGTATGATACAGAGTAAAGCTCCCTCTCCGCTGTCCCATCAAACACTCCCAGGACAGGTACAGCACGGGGATAGATACAGAGTAAAGCTCCCTGGAGAAGGAGCATGCGGTGTCCGCCGGTACGCTTGAGGCCTTCCGCGACCGGTGGGCACCGCAGGGATTGGAGTGCATTGTCGACGCCGAGAATGGCATTTTAATTTGAGTTTTTTGTTTATTTCTGCTTTTAATAAAGTTATTTAAAAAATATAAGTATGTTTATAAAGGGGGCCTGAGGAATAAAGGCCCCCTCGACATAAAATATATAAAAGGGGCCTGGGGTATAAAGGCCACATGTCCTTGTACCATTTGTTAATGGGAACAGTTTTTCCTTGTTTAACTTATCTAAGCCTGCCATAATCTTGTGCACTTTAAAAAAAAAAGAAAAAAACAAAACGGGTTAGATACAGAGTAAAGTTCCCTCTACACTGTCAAAATTGGCCTCGGTGCTAACCTCAGAAAAGTGCTCCCTGTTACACTTGTGCCATCTCTGAATGGGATTGGCAATCAGCATCAGAACAGGAGGATCTTTGTGTCATTGCCACAGTTTATAACCCAGCTGGTTCTGTTGAAGCTCAAAGAATCTCCCAATCATAAATGAAAGCCCTTTGATGTGGTTTTCACAAGTAGGAAGCCTGGTCTGAACCCTCTTCACTGCAGACTATAGCACTGTTTAAAATCAGTAACTCAGAAGAAACAGGTCATTTGGTTGTGTTGCTGGGAATTCACACCAACACATATTGCTTTCCTTTGGAAGACTAGTGCACATTACACCGAGGATAACAGTTTCTGCACAAAACATCGGCACAGACAAGTCAACACAACAGTGAGTGCTGCTCCATCACTGAGTGTTATACATAGAAACAGGGCTCAGAGGGGGCGAGAGTCACAGACAGTGGCCGTGAGTGTGCCATCCAGCCCAGGAAGCGCATGGGGCAGAAATACATGGAGGTTACAAGGGGGAATAGGTCATTCAGCCCAGCGAGGGTAACTCAGGAGCTCAAACTTCCTCCCAGGTTCAGGGGAAATGACAGCCACCTTGATAGCGGACACCATGTTTTTACAGGCTGCACGGACCAGGATTTTCAACAGAGGGAAGGTGGGGATCAGGCAGGGAAGGTCAGAGGGATGGGGAGGGGTGTCAGGCAGGTGTGGAGGGATTAGGCGAGGGGGAGTCAGGTGGGTGAGATGGGGGCCAGACTGCTGGGGGCACAGGGTTCAGGCAGCTTTATCATGGCACAGGGAGGAGGAGTGTGATGTGAAGCAGGAATAATACTTCAAACTGCAGCCTTCGCAATCAGCTCCCCACGCATCAGCACCCCACCACCCCCAACAATGTGTAAGAGTGCCGGTGGCACAGGCAGGGTCTCAGCCCTGACCCTGCTAATATTACACTCTACCCCTCAGTCTGGCACACCGCTGTATCAGAGCTCTTCATGTGGCCATCACACTGTCAAGCCGCCCCACTGATAGGGAAATCCTGATCCACGTGATCTGACTCTCATTCGAATCCACCAGGAAGAATTGGTCAAAGCGATGATTGCAGAGTTTGGAGCGTGAATGATCGATTTTTCTGGCAATGTGTCTCAGACACTAAATAGTAAGCTGCTCGTGATTGTTATCTATGTATGAGAAATGAAACAAAATTAATGCCTAAACTGGTGCCACTGGCATTGATAACACTGGCACTGGTTATACCGGCATTGGTGGCACTTGCACCAGTGACACTGACAAAGGTGATACTGACGATGCTAACACTGGCACTGGTA
Organism: Heterodontus francisci; assembly: GCF_036365525.1. Taxonomy (NCBI): domain Eukaryota; kingdom Metazoa; phylum Chordata; class Chondrichthyes; order Heterodontiformes; family Heterodontidae; genus Heterodontus; species Heterodontus francisci. The sequence goes on from NC_090396.1 coordinate 14,238,233, forward strand.
GCCTGTATGTCAGTAGCATTGGCACTGGCAGCACAAGCCCTGGTGGAACAGGGACTGGCAGTACTGGGCCTAACAGAAGTTTCACCCCCAGTGATAACACTGGCACTGCTTGACACCAGCAGTGGTAACACTGGCAATCATAACTTTGGTAACATCCGCACTGGTAACGTCGGCATTGATAGAATAGGCAGTAGAGCACTGGCCCCACCCTTTCAAATAAAACAGAAAATGCTGGAAATACACAGCAGGTCAAGCAGCATCGGTAGAGAGAGAAACAGAGTTAATGCTTCAGGTCGATGATTTTTCATCGGAACTGGGAAACGTCAGAAATGTAATAGGTTTAAAGCAAGTGCAAGGGATGAGGATGGAAAAACAACAAAAGGGGAGATCTGACAGGGTGGAAGACAGGAGAGACAAAAGAGATTATGGTGCAAGGTCAAAGGAGATGGTTATGGGACAAGTAAAGAAACAAAAGATGTGTCTAGAGGAGGTGTGAATGACAAAAACAAATAATCACCAATGGCTGCTGTCCAAAAGAATGGGAGCAGAGGTTATAATCGGAAATGATTGAACTCAATGTTGAGTCCGGAAGGCTGTAAAGTGCCTAATCACAGGAGAAGCTGCTGTTCCTCGAGCTTAGGTTGAGCTTCACTGGAAGACTGCAGGAGGCTGAGGACAGGGAGGTCAGAGTGGGAGAAAGGCAGAGAGTTAAAAAGCCAAACACCAGGAAGCTCAGGGTTACAGTTGTGCACTGAGCAGAGGTGTTCTGCAAAGCAGTCACCCAGTCTGCGTTTCATCTCCCCAGTGAAGAGGGCACTGCATTGTAAGCAGCATATAGAGTATTTCAAGTTGAAAGGAGTACAGCTAAATCACTATTTCACCTGAAAGGAGTGTTTGGGGCCTTGGACGATGAGGAAGGAGGAGGTAAAAGGGCAGGTGTTGCATTTCCTACGTTTGTATGGAAAGATGTCGTAGGAAGGGGAGGGGGTGTTGGGAGTGACTGAGGAGTGGATCAGGATGTCATGGAGTGAACGGTCCCTTCAGGATGCTGAAAGAGGAGAGAAGGGGACGATACGTTTGTTGGTGGCTTCATGCTGGAGGTGGTGAAAATGGGGGATTTATTTCAGATCTTCAATGTGTACCATCCAACTTCCCCACCCTTTCATAGAGAGTCATCGAGGCATTAAGGCATAGAAGGAGGGCATTGAGTCCATGCCAGCTCTCTGTAGAACAATCCAGTCAGTCTCATTCCCCCACTCTATCCCTGGAGCACTGCAAGTTTATTTCCCTCAAGTGCCTATCCAATATTCTTTTGAATTCATTAATTGTTTCTGCTTCTATCATCCTCATGGGCAGCAATTTCCAGGTCATTATCACTTGCTGCGTAAAAAAGTTCTTCCTCACAACTCTCCCTGCATCTCTTGACCAAATCTTAAATCTGTGTCACCTAGTCCTTGTACCATCAGCTAATAGGAACAGTTATTCTTTGTCTACCTTAACTAAACCTGTCGTAATGTTGTACACCTCGATCAAATCTCCCCTCAATCTCCTTTGCTCCAAAGGAGAGCTTCTCCAAACCCAGCTTTTCCAACCTAACCTTGCAGTTAAAATCCCTCATCCCTGGAACCATTCTGGTAAATCTCCTCTTCACCCTCTCAAGGACTCTCACATCCTTCCTAAAGTGTGGTGACCAGAACTGGATGTAATACTCCAGGTGAGGGCTAACCAGAGCTTGGTAAAGGTTCAGCATAACTTCCCTGCTTTTGTAAAAGCAAAATACTGCAGATGCTGGACATCTCAAATAAGAAATGCTGGAAATACTCAGCTAATCTTGCAGCATTTGTGGAGAGAGAAGCAGAGTTAACGTTTCAGGTCAGTGACCTTTGCAGAACTGGGTCATGCCTCTGTTTATGAAGCCCTAGATCCCATATGCTTTGCTAACTTGTCTCTCAATATGTCCTGCTGCACATGAACTCCCAGGTCCCTCTTTAGAACTGTGTCATTTAGTCTACATTGCCTCTCCTATCCTTTCTGCTAAAATGTATCACCTTGCACATCTCTGTATTAAATTCCATCTGCCACTTGTCTACCCATTCTGCTAGTCTATCTATGTTCTGTTGTAGTACATTGATATCATCCTCACTGTTTTCTACACCTCCAAGTTTGGTTTCATTGGCAAATGTTGAAATGTTATTCTCCATTCCAATATCCAAGTCATTTATACATATCAAAGAAGCAGTGGTTTCAGCACTGAATCTTGGTGAACACCACTGTCGGCCATCTTCCTGTCTGATAAACAAGCCTTTAACACAACTCACTGTTTTCTGCCCTTAAGTCAATTTTTTCTTCAAGCTGACACGGACCCTCCTATTACATGCGCCTCGGTTTTATTGACCAGCTTTTTATGTGGTATTATGTCAAACGCTTTCTTAAAATCCATGCAAGCAACCTCCATTGCTTTCCCTTCATCAACCTTCTTTGTTACTTCATCAAAAAATTCAATTAGATTAGTTAAACATAATCAGCCTTTTACAAATCTGTGCTGGCTCACTTTAATTAACTCAAACCTCTCCAAATACTTGTTATTTTTTCCCCTGATTATTGTTTCCAAAACCTTACCCCCACCACACTGACGTTAAACTAACTGGCCTGTAGATCTGTAGATACTAGGACTGTCCTTACACCCTTTCTTGAATAAGGGAGTAAGGGAGTCACATTTGCCTGTCTCCAATCCTCTGGCACCTCCCCCACATCTAGAGAAGATTGAAAGTTTCGGGCAAGCCCTTCAGCTATCTCCATCCCAACTTCTCTTAGTAACATGGGATGCAAACCATCCGGACCTTGCAACTTATCCATTCTAAGCATAACCAGCCTTTCCAGTACATCCTGCCTATCAATTTTCACCTCATCCATTATCTCTACCATCTCCACTACTACTAATATTTTGTCAATATCCTCTTCCTCAGTAAACACCGATACAAAGCACTCATTTATATTCTAGCCTTGTCCTGCATCTCTAAGCATACATCACCCTTTTTGTCTTTAATAGGCCCCACCCCACCTCTAACTACCCGCTTACTATTTACCTGCCAGTAGAAGATTTTTGTATTCCCTTTTATATTAACTGCCATTCTATTCTCATATTCTCTCTTTGTCAGTCTTATTTTCCTCTTCACTTCCCCTCTCAACTTATTGTATTTGACCCTGGTTCTCGCTTGAAGAATTCACCTGACATGCATCATACAGCATTTTGTTGTGCCATTATATTCGCTATCTCCCTTGTCATCCAAGGAGCCCTGGATTTGGTTCGCTTATTTCACTCCTGTTTGAAAGTACCTAGCCTGTACCTGAAACCTCTCCTCCTTAAAGATCACCCATTGGTCCATTAGTTTTTTCCTGTCAAACTTGTTCCATTTTACCTTGGCTAAATCTGCTCTCATCCTATTGAAGTTAGCCTTCTATCAATTTCAAAGTTCCACTTTAGATTGTGCCTTACTCTTCTCCATTGCTAATCTAAACCTTATGATATAATGATCACTCTTACCCAAGTGTTGTCCTACAGACACTTCGCCGAGTTCACCCACCTCATTTTCCAGCACCAGATTCAGCGATGCCACCTTTCTAGTTGGACTGAGAACATACTGGTCAAGGAAGTTCACCTGAACACATTTCAGAACTTCCTGCCCCTCCTTTCCCTTTAACATCATTCTAATTGATATTTGGGGAATTAAATTCCCCCAATATCACCACTCTATAGTTCTTCCACATCTGTGATTTCCCGGCAGATTTGATCCTCTATCTCTCTCTCACTATTTGGAGGCTGATAGAATACCCTCAGTATCATGGTCAGACCCTTTTTGCTTCTCAACCTTAACCAAATGGATTCTGTCTTTGGCCCTCAAGGACATCCCCTCTTTCCAACACTACAATGTCTTTCCTAATCAGTACAGCCACCACACCTCCCTTTTCCCCTTCCTTGTCTTTTCTGAACACTTTATATCCTTGAATATTAAGCACTCAGACCTCACCATTATGAAGCCATGTTTCTGTTATTTGCCACTACATCATATTCCTACACAACTATTTGTGGTCTCTTCAGACTACTACAAAAGATCGGATGTCCACCAAAGCTACTAAGTACCATCACCTAATTCCATGACAATATGAAAGGCACAATTCAACATGGTGGCTCCTCATCGGAGCCCTTTCCTATCTTGAGTGGCGTGAAACAGGGCTGTGTTCTCGCACCCACACTTTTTGGGATTTTCTTCTCCCTGCTGCTTTCACATGCGTTCAAGTCCTCTGAAGAAGGAATTTTCCTCCACACAAGATCGGGGGCAGGTTGTTCAACCTTGCCCGCATAAGAGCGAAGTCCAAAGTACGGAAAGTCCTCATCAGGGAACTCCTCTTTGCTGACGATGCTGCTTTAACATCTCACACTGAAGAGTGCCTGCAGAGTCTCATTGACAGGTTTGCGGCTGCCTGCAATGAATTTGGCCTAACCATCAGCCTCAAGAAAACGAACATCATGGGGCAAGACGTCAGAAATGCTCCATCCATCAATATTGGCAACTATGCTCTGGAAGTGGTTCAAGAGTTCACCTACCTAGGCTCAACTATCACCAGTAACCTGTCTCTAGATGCAGAAATCAACAAGCGCGTGGGAAAGGCTTCCACTGCTATGTCCAGACTGGCCAAGAGAGTGTGGGAAAATGGCACACTGACACGGAACACAAAAGTCCGAGTGTATCAGGCCTGTGTCCTCAGTACCTTGCTCTATGGCAGCGAGGCCTGGACAACGTATGCCAGCCAAGAGCGACGTCTCAATTCATTCCATCTTCGCTGCCTCCGGAGAATACTTGGCATCAGGTGGCAGGACTGTATCTCCAACACAGAAGTCCTCGAGGCAGCCAACATCCCCAGCTTGTACACACTACTGAGTCAGCGGCGCTTGAGATGGCTTGGCCATGTGAGCCGCATGCAAGATGGCAGGATCCCCAAAGACACATTGTACAGCGAGCTCGCCACTGGTATCAGACCCACCGGCCGTCCATGTCTCCGCTTTAAAGACGTCTGCAAACGCGACATGAAATCCTGTGACATTGATCACAAGTCGTGGGAGTCAGTTGCCAGCGTTCGCCAGAGCTGGCGGGCAGCCATAAAGACAGGGCTAAAATGTGGCGAGTCGAAGAGACATAGTAGTTGGCAGGAAAAAAGACAGAGGCGCAAGGGGAGAGCCAACTGTGCAACAGCCCCGACAAACAAATTTCTCTGCAGCACCTGTGGAAGAGCCTGTCACTCTAGAATTGGCCTTTATAGCCACTCCAGGCGCTGCTTCACAAACCACTGACCACCTCCAGGCGCGTATCCATTGTCTCTCGAGATAAGGAGGCCCAAAAGAAAAGAAAAGAAAAAGAACAGCCACCGCACCTCCCTTTTCCCCTTCCTTGTCTTTTCTGAACACTTTATATCCTTGACTATTAAGCACTCAGACCTCACCATTATGAAGCCATGTTTCTGTTATTTGCCACTACATCATATTCCTACACAGCTATTTGTGCTTGTGCTCACCAACCTTATTCACCACGCTTTGTGTGTTTACATACATGCATTGTAAACCTGTCTTCGTATTCCTCGTATTCCGCTCCTATCTAATATGGTTGTACTTCCTTCTCTAGTACTATCCCAACACTCTCACTCCATTATGCACCTGATTCCTAATTTCTACTTCTATATTCTAGTGCCCAGTCCACTGCCAATTTAGACTAAACCCCAGTGAACCTCCCCATGAGGACATTGGTCCCAGTCCTGTTGAGATGCAACCCATCCCTTTTGAGGTGAGAATGACTGCCCTTGATATCAAGGCAGTATTTGACTGAGTGTGAGATCAAGGAGCTTTAGCTAAATTGAAGTCAATGGAAATCAATGGGAAAACTATCCTCTGTTGGAGTCATACCTAGCACAAAGGAATATGGTTGTGACAGTTGGAGGCCAAACATCTCAGCTTCAGGTCATCACTGCAGGAGTTCCTCAGAGTGGTGTGCTAGGCCCAACCATCATCAGCTGCTTCATCAATGACCTTCCCTCCATCCTAAGGTCAGAAGTGGGGATGTTTGCTGATGACTGCACAATGTACAGCACCATTCACGACTCCTCAGATACTGAAGCAGCCCATGTCCATATGCAGCAAGACCTAGACAACATCTAGGCTTGGGCTGTTAAGTGCCAAATTACATTTGCGGCACACAAGTGCCAGGCAATGACCATCTCCAACAAGAGAGAACCTAACCATCACCCCTTGGCATTCAATGGCATTACCATCGCTGAATACCCCACTATCAACATCCTATGGGTTACCATTGACCCGAAACTGAACTGGAGTAGCCATATAAATACCGTGGCTACAAGAGCAGGTCAGAGGCTAGGAATCGTGCGGCGGGTAACTCATCTCCTGACTCCCCAAAGCCTGTCCACCATCTACAAGGCACAAGTCAGGAGTGTGATGGAATACTCTCCACTTGCCTGGATAGGCAACACCGACATAAAGTGGCAGCAGCGTGTACCATACACAAGATGCACTGCAGCAACTCACCAAGGTTCCTTCGACAGCACCTTCTAAACCCGCGACCTCTACCACCTAGAAAGACAAGGGCAGCAGATGCATGGAACACCTCCACCTGCAAGTTCCCCTCCAAGCCACACACAGGCGTCGGCAACGTGTCCGCACATAATGTCCGCGGTAAAAAAGTTTGAGGTCCGTGACTGGTAATTTCAGAGATGACAAATTTCCCATTGGCTTGTTCAGATAGCTTTTAAAAAAAAATCACGTGTCAGTTTCACAGCTGACAGGTGCTGGGAGCGGGAGCAACAGTTTCTGAACTTGGGACACATTTGAGGTTTTCTGGCAGGTTCCAATTTTTTTTAAATCCCGAATCTGTCCCAAGTTCAGAAACTGCTCTACACAATCTCAGTAACAGTCAGCGAGAGAGAGAGGGTTGGGGGAGAGAAGAGGGTGGAGAGAGGAGAGAGAGAGTTGTGTGAGAGAGAGGGGGTAAGAGAAAGAGAGAGAGGGGAGAGATTGAGAGGGGGAGAGAGAGAGAGGGTGGAGGGGGGTAGAGAGGGATGGACCCAGGAAGGAGAGAGAGGAGCAGAGAGAGAGAGGGGAGAGTGATGAACACAGAGAGGGGATGGGGATTGACAGCGAGGGAGAGAGAGCAAGAGGGGAGAGAAAGCGATCAAGATCACTCCTGAGAGATGGACATCTATCCAGATTCTCCGCATCACTACATCAAGTAGGCAGGCAGACATTGACTACTTGTGCAAGCAAAAACAAAGCCAGGAATCTCACTAAATAGGGAGAAATGAGTTTTAAATCGGACTGTGCATTGATGACATTACACTTTATGTACAGATTAATTGCCCTCATGTCCGTGGCAGAGTCAAAAACTCGTCAAATGTCCGTGGTGCAACATGTTGGTGCCTGTCGTTGGCCACACACCATCCTGACTTGGAACTATATCACCGTTCATTCACTGTCGCTGGGTCAAAATCCTGGAACTCCCTTCCTAACAGCACTGTGGGTATACCTACCCAATATGGACTGCAGCGGTTCAAGAAGGCAGCTCACCACCACCTTCTCAAGGGCAATTAGGGATGGGCAATAAATGTTGGCCTGGCCAGCGACACCCCCATCCCAAGAAAGAATAAAAAGAAAAAATAGGTGCTTCCTGCCCCAGAACTGGTCCCAATGCCCTAAGAATCTGAAGCCCTCCATCCTGCACCATGCCTCAAACCACACATTGATCCCCCCTATCTTACTATTTCTACTCATTAGCACGTGGTGCTGGAAGGAATTCAGAGATTACAATCTTTGAGATCGTACTTTTTAATTTCCTCCGCAGCTCCTGAAAGACTGCGTGTAGGACCTCAATACCTGCCCTCTCTATGTCATTGGTACATCTGCCTCACTCCCTGCCCCCTGCAGAATATTCTGCAGCCTCTCCGTGATGTCCTTTACCCTGGCATAAGGGAGGCAACACACCACACAGGACTCATGATGACAGTTACAGAAATGCCTGTCTATCTCCCTAACTATGTAATCTCCTATAATAACTGCATTTTTCCTCTTTGTTGTTCTCTCCTGTACATTACCTTGCCCATTGGTGCCACGGTCTGGACTGCATTCCTTCAAGGAGTTGTCAGTCCCAGCAGTCTCCAAAGCTGAGTACAGGTTTGAGAGCGGCTCATCCCGCACCTCCTGCTTCTATCTAATCTTCTGGATGGCCAGCCATCTACCTGAACGCTCACTGGTTGTGGGGTGACCACCTCCTGAAATGTATGATCCAGGAAACTCCTCAGCCTGCCTCATGCTCCACAGTGACTGCAGCTGCCCCTCTAACTGAGAAATCCTGAACTTAAGCTCAAGCAACGGGAAACACTTCCGAACGCACGTGGTCCCCCAAGACATGAAGTGTGCTGAAGTTTCCACATAGCACAGGAACTGCAAGAGAAAGGTCTCAGCTTTCACATACACTCTGTACTCCATCATAGAGTCATAGAGTTATGCAGCACAGGAACAGGCCTTTCGGCCTATCATGTCTGTGCCGGCCATCTATTCTAATCCCATTTTCCAGCACTTGGCCCGTAGCCTGGTATGCTATGGCGTTTCAAGTGCTCATCTAAATACTATTTAAATGTTTTGAGGGCTCCTGCCACTACTACCCCTTCAGGCAGTGCGTTCCAGATTCCAACTGCCCTCTGGGTGAAAAAGTTTTCCCTCAAATCCGCTCTAAACCTCCTGCCCCTTACCTTAAATCTATGCCCCCTGGTTATTGACTGCTCCGCTAAGGGAAAATGTTTCTTTCTAACTAACCTATCAATACTCCTCAATCCAACTCCCCATCCCCTGTTCAAACAAACGGTTCTACCCCGTCCAACTCCCCTCCCTTTTCACACAAACACTTGTACCACATCCAACTCCCCACCCGCATTCACACACACCGTACCACATCCAACTCCAAAACCCCGTTCACACACACTGTATCCCAACCAACTCACCACACCTTTTCAAAAACACTGTACCCCATCCAGGTCCCCATCCCCTGTTCACACACACTGTACCCCACCAAAACACCACCCGCTGTTGAGACACACTGTACCCCATCCAACTCCCCACCCCCTGTTCACACACACTGTATCCCAAACAACTTCCCACCTCCGGTTCACACACACTGTATCCCTTCCAACTCCCCACCCCAGTTCACACACACTGTACCCCATTGAACACACCACCCCCTGTTCACACACACACTGTACCCCCTTGAACTCCCCACCCCAGTTCACACACACTGTACCCCATTGAACACACCACCCCTGTTCACACACGCACTGTACCCCCTTGAACTCCCCACCCCAGTTCACACACACTGTACCCCATCGAACACTCCACCTCCGTTCACACACACAATGTACCCCCTTGAACTCCTCACCCTTGTTCACACGCACACTGTACCCCATATAACTCCCCAGCCCCTGTTCAAACACACTGTACCCCATCCAACTCCCCACACCCTGTTCACACACACTGTACCCCATTGAACTCCCCAGCCCCTGTTCACACACACACTGCACCGCCTCCAACTCACCACCTGTTCACACACACACTGCATTCCATCCAACCCCACATTCCCTGTTCAAACATGCTGTACGCCATCCAACTCCCCACCCAATGTTCACATACACTGTACCCCATCCAATTCCCCACCCACTGTTCACACACACTGTACCCCTTTCAACTCCCCACCCCCTGTTCAAACACACTGTACCCCATCCAACTCCCCACCCTCTGTTCACACACACTGTACACCATCCCACCCCCCACCCCATTTTCAAACACACTGTACCCCACCAATCTCCCCAGCCGCAGATGATACGCAATATACCCCATCCAACTCCCCATCCCCTGTTCTCCCACACTGTGCACCATCCAAACCCCCACCCCATGTTCACACACACTGTTCCCTCCAACTCCCCACCACATCTTCAGACACACTGTACCCATTTCAACTCCCCACCCACTGTTCACACACACTGTACCCCATCCAGCTGCCCACCCCCTGTTCAAACACACTATACCCCATACAACTCCCCAACCCCTGTTCACACACACTGTACCCCATCGAACACCCCACCCCCTGTTCACACACACTGTACCCAACAGACTCCCCACTCCCTGTTCACACACACACTGTACCCCATCCAACTCCCCAACCCCTGTTCACACACACACTGTACCCCATCCAACTCACCACCTCCTGTTCACACACACTGTACCCACTTCAACTCCCCACCCCCTGTTCACACACACTGTTCCCTCCAACTCCCCACCACATCTTCAGACACATTGTACCCCATCCAACTTCCCACCCCCTGTTCACACACACTGTACCCAACAGACTCCCCACTCCCTGTTCACACACACACTGTACCCCATCCAACTCACCACCCCCTGTTCACACACACTGTACCACATCCAACTCACCACCCCCTGTTCACACACACTGTACCCCATCCAACCCCACACCCCCTGTTCACACACACTTGACCCCATCCAACTTCGCACGCCCTGTTCACACACACTGTACCCCATCCAACTCCCCACCCCCTGTTCACGCACACAGTACCCCATCCAACTCCCCAAACCCTGTTCACGCACACAGTACCCCATCCAACTCCCCAATTCCTGTTCACACACACTGTACCCCATCGAACACCCCACCCCCTGTTCACACACACTGTACCCAACAGACTCCCCACTCCCTGTTCACACACACACTGTACCCCATCCAACTCCCCAAACCCTGTTCACACACACAGTACCCCATCCAACTCCCCACCCCCTGTTCACGCACACAGTACCCCATCCAACTCCCCAAACCCTGTTCACACACACTGTACCCAATCCAGCTCCCCAACCCCTGTTCACACACTGTACCGTTTTTTTTAGAATTAGAACATTACAGTGCAGTACAGGCCCTTCGGCCCTCGATGTTGCGCCGACCTGTGAAACCATCTGACTTACACTATTCCATTTTCATCCATATGTCTATCCAATGACCAATTAAATGCCCTTAAAGCTGGCGAGTCTACTACTGCTGCAGGCAGGGCGTTCCACGCCCCTACTACTCTCTGAGTAAAGAAACTACCTCTGACATCTGTCCTATATCTATCACCCCTCAACTTAAAGCTATGTCCCCTCGTGTTTGCCATCACCATCCGAGGAAAAAGAGTCTCACTATCCACCCTATCTAACCCTCTGATTATCTTATATGTCTCTATTAAGTCACCTCTCCTCCTCCTTCTCTCCAACGAAAACAACCTCAAGTCCCTCAGCCTTTCCTCGTAAGACCTTCCCTCCAAACCAGGCAACATCCTAGTAAATCTCCTCTGCACCCTTTCCAAAGCTTCCACATCCTTCCTATAATGCGGTGACCAGAACTGCACGCAATACTCCAGGTGCAGTCTCACCAGAGTTTTGTACAGCTGCAGCATGACCTCGTGGCTCCAAAACTCGATCCCCCTACTAATAAAAGCTAACACACCATATGCCTTCTTAACAGCCCTATTAACCTGGGTAGCAACTTTCAGGGATTTATGTACCTGGACACCAAGATCTCTCTGTTCATCTACACTACCAAGAATCTTCCCATTAGCCCAGTACTCTGCATTCCTGTTACTCCTTCCAAAGTGAATCACCTCACACTTTTCCGCATTAAACTCCATTTGCCATCTCTCAGCCCAGCTCTGCAGCCTATCTATGTCCCTCTGTACCCTACAACATCCTTCGGCACTATCCACAACTCCACCGACCTTCGTGTCATCCGCAAATTTACTAACCCACCCTTTTACACCCTCTTCCGGGTCATTTATAAAAATGACAAACAGCAGTGGCCCCAAAACAGATCCTTGCGGTACACCACTAGTAACTAAACTCCAGGATGAACATTTGCCATCAACCACCACCCTCTGTCTTCTTTCAGCTAGCCAATTTCTGATCCAAAGCTCTAAATCACCTTCAACTCCATACTTCCGTATTTTCTGCAATAGCCTACCGTGGGGAACCTTATCAAACGCCTTACTGAAATCCATATACACCACATCCACTGCTTTACCCTCATCCACCTGTTTGGTCACCTTCTCGAAAAACTCAATAAGGTTTGTGAGACACGACCTACCCTTCACAAAACCGTGCTGACTATCGCTAATGAACTTATTCTTTTCTAGATGATTATAAATCCTGTCTCTTATAACCTTTTCCAACATTTTACCCACAACCGAAGTAAGGCTCACAGGTCTATAATTACCAGGGCTGTCTCTACTCCCCTTCTTGAACAAGGGGACAACATTTGCTATCCTCCAGTCTTCCAGCACTATTCCTGTCGACAATGATGACATAAAGATCAAGGACAAAGGCTCTGAAATCTCCTCCCTAGCTTCCCAGAGAATCCTAGGATAAATCCCATCTGGCCCAGGGGACTTATCTATTTTCACACTTTCCAAAATTGCTAACACCTCCTCCTTGTGAACCTCAATCCCATCTAGCCTAGTAGTCTGAATCTCAGTATTCTCCTCGACAACATTTTCTTTCTCTACTGTAAATACTGATGCAAAATATTCATTTAACGCTTCCCCTATCTCCTCTGATTCCACACACAACTTCCCACTACTATCCTTGATTGGCCCTAATCTAACTCTAGTCATTCTTTTATTCCTGATATACCTATTGAAAGCCTTAGGGTTTTCCCTGATCCTATCCGCCAATGACTTCTCGTGTCCTCTCCTTGCTCTTCTTAGCTCTCCCTTTAGATCCTTCCTGGCTAGCTTGTAACTCTCAAGCGCCCTAACTGAGCCTTCACGCCTCATCCGAACATAACCCTTCTTCTTCCTCTTGACAAGTACTTCAACTTCTTTAGTAAACCACGGCTCCCTTGCTCGACAACTTCCTCCCTGCCTGACAGGTACATACTTATCAAGGACACGCAGTAGCTGCTCCTTGAATAAGCTCCACATTTCGATTGTTCCCATCCCCTGCAGTTTCCTTCCCCATCCTATGCATCCTAAATCTTGCCTAATCGCATCATAATTTCCTTTCCCCCAGCTATAATTCTTGCCCTGCGGTATATACCTGTCCCTGCCCATCGCTAAGGTAAACCTAAGCGAATTGTGATCACTATCACCAAAGTGCTCACCTACATCTAAATCTAACACCTGGCCGGGTTCATTACCCAGTACCAAATCCAATGTGGCATCGCCCCTGGTTGGCCTGTGTCAGAAAACCCTCCTGCACACACTGGACAAAAACTGACCCATCTAAACTGACCCCAACCAACTCCCCACCCCATTCACACACAGCTTACCACATCAAACTCCCCACCCCCTGTTCACACACACAGTACCCCATCCAACTCCCCACCCACTGTTCACACACACACTGTACCCAATCCAGCTCCCCAACCCCTGTTCACACACTGTACCCCAACCAACTCCCCACCCCGTTCACACACACTCTACCACATCAAACTCCCACCCCCTGTTCACACACACTGTACCCCATCAAACTCCCCATCCCCTGTTCACACACACACTGTACCCCAACCAACTCCCCACCCCCAGTTCACGCACATTGTACCCCATCCAACTCCCCACCCTCTGTTAACACACACTGTACCCCCTTGAACTCCCCACCCCCTTTTCACATACACTGCAACCCACCCAATCTCCAAACCCGTGTTCACACAAACTGGACCCCATCCAACTCCCCACTCCCTATTCACACACACACTGTACCCCATCAAACACCCCACCCCCCCATTCAAACTCATTGTACCCAATGTAGTTCCCCACCTCCTGGTCAGAGTCACTGTACCCCATCCAAGTCCCCACACCCTTTTCAACAGATTTTACCCCATTCAATTCACCAAGCCATGTTCACACAGAATGTACCCCATCCAATCCGACACCCCTGTTCACGCACACTGCACCCCATCCAACCCCCCACCCCTGGTCACACACCCTGTACCCCATCAAAATCCCCAGGCCCTGTTCACACACACTGTACCTCATCCTGTTCCCCAACCCCTGGTCACACACACGAGACCCCATTCAACTCCCAACCCCCTGTTCGCACACACTGCACAACATCCAACTCCCCACCTCCTGTTCACACACACTGTACAACATCCAACTCCCAACCACCTAGTCACACACACTTTACCCCATCCAACTCCCCACCCCCTGTTCGCACACAATGTACCCCTTTCAACTCCCCACCCCCTGTTCGCACACAGTGTACACCTTTCAACTCCCCACCCCCTGTTCGCACACAATGTACCCCATCCAACTCCCCACCCCCTGTTCACACACACTATACCCCATCCAACTCCCCACCCCCTGTTCACACACACACTGTACCCCATCGTACTTCCCAACCCCTGCTCACACACACTGTACGAAACCAACTCCCCACCCCCTGGTTCACACACACTGTACACCATCCAACTCCCCACCCCCTGTTCACACACACTGAACCCCATCTAACTCCCCACCCCCTGTTCACACTCACAATGCACCCCATTCAACTCCCCATCCCATCCAACTCCCCACCCCCTGTTCACACACACACTGTACCCCATCCAACTTCCCACCCCCTGTTCACACACACTGTACCCCATCTAACTCCCCACCCCCTGTTCACACTCACAACGCACCCCATTCAACTCCCCACCCCCTGTTCACACACACACTGTACCCCATCTAACTCCCCACCCCCTGTTCACACTCACAACGCACCCCATTCAACTCCCCACCCCCTGTTCACACACACACTGTATCTCATCCAACTCCCCAGCACCTGTTTGTAGACGCTGTACCCCATCCAGCTCCACACCTTTTGTTAAAAGACACTGTGCCCCAGCCAACTCCCCACCCCCTGTTGACACATACCGTACCCCATTCAACCCCCCACGCTCTGTTCACACACACAGTACCCCATCCAACTCCCCAACACTGTTCACACCCACTGTACCCCATCCAACTCCCCACCCCCTGTTCACACACACTGTACCCCAACCAACTCCGCATCCCCTGTTCTCACTTACAGTCCCCCATCCAACTCCCCACCCCCTGTTCACGCACACTGTACCCCATCCAACTCTTCACCCCCTGTTCACAGACACTGTACCCCAGACGACTCCCCACCCCCTGTTCACACACACTGTACACCAACCAATTCCACACCCACTGTTCACACATATTGTAGCCCATCCAACTCCCCAGCCCGTTCATACACACTGTACCCAATCAAACTCCCCACCCACTGTTCACACGAAGTGCACCCCATCAAACACCCCACCCCCTTTTCACACTCACTGTAGCCAAACCAACTCCCCACCTCATTCACACCCACTGTACCTCATCCAACTCCATACCCCCTGTTCACACACACACTGTACCCCATCCAACTCATCACCCCCTGTTCACACACACACTGTACCTCATCCAACTCCATACTGCCTGTTCACACACACACTTTACCCCATTCAACTCCCAATCCCCTGTCACTCACACTGTACACCATTCAACTCCCCACCCCCTGTTCACAGACACTGTACCCCATCCAAATCCCTACCCATTTGTTCAAACACAGTGTACCCCATCTGACTCCCCACCCCTGTTCACACACTGTACCCAATGCAGTTCTCCATGTCCTATTGAGAGTCACTGTGCCCCATCCAACTCCCTAATTCCTCTTCATACACACACTGTACCACATCCAAGTCCCCACGCCCTTTTCAGACAAACTTTACCCCATCCAACAAGCCGCCCCTTTTCACACACACTGTACCCCATCCAATCGCACACCCTTGTTCACGCACACTGGAGCCCATCGAAACCCCCCACCCTTGTTCACACACACACTGTCCCCTTTCCAACTCCCCACCCCCTGTTCACACTCACTGTACCCCATCCAACTCCCCACCCCCAGTTCACACACACACTGTACCCCATGCAACTCCACCCCCCATTCACACACACACTGTAACCCCATCCAACTCCCCACCTCCTGTTCACACACTGTACGACAACCAACTCCCCACCATGATCATACACACTGTACCACAACCAACTCCCCACCATGATCATACACACTGTACCACAAGCAACTCCCCACCATGATCATACACACTGTACACCATCAAACTACCCACCCCCTGCTCAAATGAAGTGTACCACATCAAACTCGACACCCCCTTTTCACACTCACTGCACCCCAAACATCTCCCCACCCCTGTTCACACACACTGTACCCCATCCAATTCACCACGCCCAGTTCACACACACTGTACCCCATCCAACTTCCCACCCCCTTTTCACACACACTGTACCCCAACCAACTGCCTCTCCCTTTTCACACACACTGTACCCCAACCAACCCCCCTCTCCCTGTTCACACTCACCGTACCCCATCCAGCTCCGCACCTCCTTTTCTCACACACACTGTACCCCATCTAACTCATCACCCACTGTTCACACACACTGCACCCCATCCAGCGCCCCACCCCCTGTTCACACGAAGTCTACCCGATCAAACTCCGCACCCCCTTTTCACTCTCACTGTACCCCAACCAACTCCCCACCCCCTGTTCACATACACGGCAACCCATCCAACTCCCCACCCCTTGTTCACACACACACTGTACCCCAACCAACTGCCCACCCCGTTCATACACACTGTGCCCCATCAAACTCCCCACCCCTTTTCACACTCACTGTACCCCAACCATCTCCCCACCCCTGTTCACACACACTGTACCACATCTAATTCTCCAACCCCTGTTCACACACACTGTACCCCAACCAACTCCGCAATTCCTGTTCTCACTTACTGTACCCCATCCAACTCCCCACCCCCTGTTCACACACACACTGTACCCCATCCAACTCCCCACCCCCTGTTCACACACACTGTACCCCATCCAACTCTCCAACCCCTGTTCACACACACTGTACCCCAACCAACTCCGCAATTCCTGTTCTCAATTACTGTACCCCATCCAACTCCCCACCCACTGTTCACACACACTGTACCCCAACCAACTCCGCAATTCCTGTTCTCACTTACTGTACCCCATCCAACTCCCCACCCCCTGTTCACACACACTGTACCCCATCCAACTCCCCACCCCCTGTTCACACACACTGTACCCCATCCAAATCCCCAGCTCCTTTTCACACACACTGTACCCCAACCAATTCCACACCCAATGCTCACACATATTGTGCCCCATCCAACTCACCACCCCTGTTCACACACACTGTACCCCATCCAACTTCCCACCCTTTGTTCAAACACAGTGTACCCCATCTGACTCCCCACCCCTGTTCACACACACTGTACCCAATGCAGTTCCCCACCTCCTGTTCAGAATCACCGAGCCCCATCCAACTCCCCAAACCCTCTTCACATACACACTGGACCCCAGCCAACTCCCCACCCCCAGTTCACACACACTCTACCCCATCCAACCCCCAAACCCGTGTTCACACACACTGTGCCTCATCCAACACCCCAGCCCCATTTCACTCACACTCAACCCCATCCAACTCCCAACCCCCTGTTCACACACACACTGTACCACATCCAACTCCCAACCCCCATTTCACACTCACTGTACCCGAACCAACTCCCCAGCCCATTCATGCACACTGTACAGTGGCGCAGTGGTTAGCACCGCAGCCTCACAGCTCCAGGGACCCGGGTTCGATTCTGGGTACTGCCTGTGTGGAGTTTGCAAGTTCTCCCTGTGTCTGCGTGGGTTTTCTCCGGGTGCTCCGGTTTCCTCCCACAAGCCAAAAGACTTGCAGGTTGGTAGGTAAATTGGCCATTATAAATTGTCATCAGTATAGGTAGGTGGTAGGGAAATATAGGGACAGGTGGGGATGTTTGTTGGGAATATGGGATTAGTGTAGGATTAGTATAAATGGGTGTTCGGCACAGACTCGGTGGGCCGAAGGGCCTGTTTCAGTGCTGTATCTCTAATCTAATCAAATTCCCCACCCCCTTTTCACACTCACTGTCGCCAAAACATCTCCCCACCCCATTCACCCACACTGTACCCCATCCAACTCCCCACCCCCTGTTCACACACGCAGTTGCCCATCCATCTCCCCAGCCACTGTTCACACACGCAGTTGCCCATCCATCTCCCCAGCCACTGTTCACACACACTGTACTCATTCCAACTCCCCAGCCCCTGTTCACACTAACAACGTTCCCCATTCAACTCCCCACCCCCTGTTCACACACAAACTGTACCCCATCCAACTCCCCAGCAACTGTTCATAGACACTCAACCCCATCCAACTCCCAACCCCCTTTTCACGCTCACTGGACCCGAACCAACTCCCCAGCCCGTTCATACACACTGTACCCCATCAAACTCCCCACCCCCTTTTCACACTCACTGTAGCCAAACCATCTCCCCACCCCGTTCACACCCACTGTACCCCATCAAACTCCCCACCCCCTTTTCACACTCGCTGTAGCCAAACCATCTCCCCACCCCGTTCACACACACTGCACCCCATCCACCGCCCAACCCCCTGTTTACGCACACTGTGTCCCTCCAACTCCCCACCCCCTGTTCACACACACTGTACCCCATCCAACTCCCCACCCCCTGTTCACACACGCAGTCGCCCATCCATCTCCCCAGCCCTTCTTCACACACAATGTACTCTTTCCAACACCCCAACCCCTGTTCACACTAACAACGTTCCCCATTCAACTCCCCACTACCTGTTCACACACACACTCTACCCCTTCAAACTCCCCACCCCCTCTTCACACACACACTGTACCCCATTCAACTCCCCACCCCCTCTTCACACACAAACTGTACCCCATCCAACTCCCCAGCCACTGTTCACACACACTGTACTCATTCCAACTCCCCAACCCCTGTTCACACTAACAACGTTCCCCATTCAACTCCCCACCCCCTGTTCACACACAAACTGTACCCCATCCAACTCCCAACCCCCTTTTCACGCTCACTGGACCCGGACCAACTCCCCAGCCCGTTCATACACACTGTACCCCATCAAACTCCCCACCCCCTTTTCACACTCACTGTAGCCAAACCATCTCCCCACCCCGTTCACACCCACTGTACCCCATCAAACTCCCCACCCCCTTTTCACACTCGCTGTAGCCAAACCATCTCCCCACCCCGTTCACATACACTGCACCCCATCCAACTCCCCACCCCCTGTTTACGCACACTGTGTCCCTCCAACTCCCCACCCCCTGTTCACACACGCAGTCGCCCATCCATCTCCCCAGTTCTTCTTCACACACAATGTACTCTTTCCAACTCCCCAACCCCTGTTCACACTAACAACGTTCCCCATTCAACTCCCCACTACCTGTTCACACACACACTCTACCCCTTCAAACTCCCCACCCCCTCTTCACACACACACTGTACCCCATTCAACTCCCCACCCCCTCTTCACACACAAACTGTACCCCATCCAACTCCCCACCCACTGTTCACACACACACTGTAGCCCATCTGACTCCCCACCCCCTGTTCACACACACACTTTACCCCATCCAACTCCCCAGCCCCTGTTCACACACACACTGTACCTCATCCAACTCCATACTGCCTGCTCACACACACACTGTACCCCATCCTACTCCCAATTCCCTTTCACTCACACTGTACCCCATTCAACACCCCACCCCCTGTTCACACACACTGTACCCCATCCAACCCCACTCCCGCTGTTCACACACAGTGTACCCCATCCAACTTTGCACGCACTGTTCACGCACACTTTACCCCATCCAACTCCCCACCCCCTGGTCACACACACTGTAACCCAATCAACCCCCCATTTCCTGTTCACAAACACTGTACCCCATCCAACTCCCCACCCCCTGGTCACACACCGTGTACCCCAATGAACCCCCCACCTCCTATTCACAAACACATTAACCCATCCAACTCCCCACCCCCTTTTCACACACACTGTACCCCACCCAAATCCCCACCCCCCGTTCGCACACACACTGTACCCCATCCAACTCCCCAACCCGGTTCACACACACTGTACCCCATCCAACACCCACCCGCTGTTCACATACACTGTACCCCATCCAACTCCCCAACCCGGTTCACACACACTGTACCCCATCCAACACCCACCCCCTGTTCACATACACTGTACCCCATCCAACTACCCACACCCTGTTCACACACACTGTACCCCATCCATCTCCCCATCCCCTGTTCACACACACAGTGTACCCCATCCATCTCCCCATCCCCTGTTCACACTCACTGTACCCCATCCTGCTCCGCATCCCCTGTTCACGCACACTGTACCACATCCAATTCCCCATCCCCTGTTCACACACACTGTACCCCATCCAACTCCCCATCCACTGTTCACACACAGTGTACCCCATCCTGTTCCCCCTCCATTGTGCACACACATTGTACCCCATCCAACTCCCCACCCCCTGTTCACACACACTGTACCCCATCCAATTCCCCACCCCCTGTTCACACACACTGTACCCCATCCAATTCCCCACCCCCTGTTCACACACACTGTACGCCATCCAATTCCCCACCCCTTGTTCACACACATTGTACCCCATCCAACCCCCCACCCCCTGTTCACACATACTGTACCCCATCCTGTTCCGCATCCCCTGTTCACACACACTGTATCCCATCCAATTCCCCACACCCTGCTCACACACACTGTACCTCATCCAATTCCCCACCCCTGTTCACACACAATGTACCCCAACCAACTCCGCAATTCCTGTTCTCACTTACTGTACCCCATCCAACTCCCCACCCCCTGTTCACACACACTGTACCCCATCCAACTCCCCACCCCCTGTTCACACACACTGTACCCCATCCAATTCCCCACCCCCTGTTCACACACACTGTACCCCATCCAATTCCCCACCCCCTGTTCACACACACTGTACCCCATCCAATTCCCCACCCCCTGTTCACACACACTGTACCCCATCCAATTCCCCACCCCCTGTTCACACACACTGTACGCCATCCAATTCCCCACCCCTTGTTCACACACACTGTACGCCATCCAATTCCCCACCCCTTGTTCACACACATTGTACCCCATCCAACCCCCCACCCCCTGTTCACACATACTGTACCCCATCCTGTTCCGCATCCCCTGTTCACACACACTGTATCCCATCCAATTCCCCACACCCTGCTCACACACACTGTACCTCATCCAATTCCCCACCCCTGTTCACACACAATGTACCCCAACCAACTCCGCAATTCCTGTTCTCACTTACTGTACCCCATCCAACTCCCCACCCCCTGTTCACACACACTGTACCCCATCCAACTCCCCACCCCCTGTTCACACACACTGTACCCCATCCAACTCCCAACCCCCATTTCACACTCACTGTACCCGAACCAACTCCCCAGCCCGTTCATACACACTGTACCCAATCAAACTCCCCACCCACTGTTCACACGAAGTGCACCCCATCAAATTCCCCACCCCCTTTTCACACTCACTGTCGCCAAAACATCTCCCCACCCCATTCACCCACACTGTACCCCATCCAACTCCCCACCCCCTGTTCACACACGCAGTTGCCCATCCATCTCCCCAGCCACTGTTCACACACACTGTACTCATTCCAACTCCCCACCCCCTGTTCACACACAAACTGTACCCCATCCAACTCCCCAGCAACTGTTCATAGACACTCAACCCCATCCAACTCCCAACCCCCTTTTCACGCTCACTGGACCCGAACCAACTCCCCAGCCCGTTCATACACACTGTACCCCATCAAACTCCCCACCCCCTTTTCACACTCACTGTAGCCAAACCATCTCCCCACCCCGTTCACACCCACTGCACCCCATCCAACTCCCCAGCCCCTGTTCACACAAACACTGTACCTCATCCAACTCCATACTGCCTGTTCACACACACACTGTACCCCATCCTACTCCCAATTCCCTTTCACTCACACTGTACCCCATTCAACACCCCACCCCCTGTTCACACACACTGTACCCCATCCAACCCCACTCCCGCTGTTCACACACAGTGTACCCCATCCAACTTCGCACGCACTGTTCATGCACACTTTACCCCATCCAACTCCCCACCCCCTGGTCACACACACTGTAACCCAATCAACCCCCCATTTCCTGTTCACAAACACAGTACCCCAACCAACTCCCCACCCCCTGTTCTCACACACTGTACCCCATCCAACATCCCACCCCCTGGTCACACACCGTGTACCCCAATGAACCCCCCACCTCCTGTTCACAAACACATTAACCCATCCAACTCCCCACCCCCTTTTCACACACACTGTACCCCACCCAAATCCCCACCCCCCCGTTCGCACACACACTGTACCCCATCCAACTCCCCAACCCGGTTCACACACACTGCACCCCATCCACCGCCCAACCCCCTGTTTACGCACACTGTGTCCCTCCAACTCCCCACCCCCTGTTCACACACACTGTACCCCATCCAACTCCCCACCCCCTGTTCACACACGCAGTAGCCCATCCATCTCCCCAGCCCTTCTTCACACACAATGTACTCTTTCCAACTCCCCAACCCCTGTTCACACTAACAACGTTCCCCATTCAACTCCCCACCCCCTGTTCACACACACACTCTACCCCTTCAAACTCCCCACCCCCTCTTCACACACACACTGTACCCCATTCAACTCCCCACCCCCTCTTCACACACAAACTGTACCCCATCCAACTCCGCACCCACTGTTCACACACACACTGTAGCCTATTCAACTCCCCACCCCCTGTTCACACACACACTTTACCCCATCCAACTCCCCAGCCCCTGTTCACACACACACTGTACCTCATCCAACTCCATACTGCCTGTTCACACACACACTGTACCCCATCCTACTCCCAATTCCCTTTCACTCACACTGTACCCCATTCAACACCCCACCCCCTGTTCACACACACTGTACCCCATCCAACCCCACTCCCGCTGTTCACACACAGTGTACCCCATCCAACTTTGCACGCACTGTTCACGCACACTTTACCCCATCCAACTCCCCACCCCCTGGTCACACACACTGTAACCCAATCAACCCCCCATTTCCTGTTCACAAACACTGTACCCCATCCAACTCCCCACCCCCTGGTCACACACCGTGTACCCCAATGAACCCCCCACCTCCTGTTCACAAACACATTAACCCATCCAACTCCCCACCCCCTTTTCACACACACTGTACCCCATCCAACTCCCCAACCCGGTTCACACACACTGTACCCCATCCAACACCCACCCCCTGTTCACATACACTGTACCCCATCCAACTCCCCACACCCTGTTCACACACACTGTACCCCATCCATCTCCCCATCCCCTGTTCACACACACAGTGTACCCCATCCATCTCCCCATCCCCTGTTCACACTCACTGTACCCCATCCTGTTCCGCATCCCCTGTTCACGCACACTGTACCACATCCAATTCCCCATCCCCTGTTCACACACACTGTACCCCATCCAACTCCCCATCCACTGTTCACACACAGTGTACCCCATCCTGTTCCCCCTCCATTGTGCACACACATTGTACCACATCCAACTCCCCACCCCCTGTTCACACACACTGTACCCCATCCAATTCCCCACCCCCTGTTCACACACACTGTACCCCATCCAATTCCCCATCCCCTGTTCACACACACTGTACGCCATCCAATTCCCCACCCCTTGTTCACACACATTGTACCCCATCCAACCCCCCACCCCCTGTTCACACATACTGTACCCCATCCTGTTCCGCATCCCCTGTTCACACACACTGTATCCCATCCAATTCCCCACACCCTGCTCACACACACTGTACCCCATCCAATTCCCCACCCCTGTTCACACACAATGTACCCCAATCAACTCCGCAATTCCTGTTCTCACTTACTGTACCCCATCCAACTCCCCACCCCCTGTTCACACACACTGTACCCCAACCAACTCCGCAATTCCTGTTCTCAATTACTGTACCCCATCCAACTCCCCACCCCCTGTTCACACACACTGTACCCCATTCAACTCCGCACCCCCTGTTCACACACACTGTACCCCAACCAACTCCGCAATTCCTGTTCTCAATTACTGTACCCCATCCAACTCCCCACCCCCTGTTCACACACACTGTACCCCATTCAACTCCGCACCCCCTGTTCACACACACTGTACCCCAACCAACTCCGCAATTCCTGTTCTCAATTACTGTACCCCATCCAACTCCCCACCCCCTGTTCACACACACTGTACCCCATCCAACTCCCCACCCCCTGTTCACACACACTGTACCCCATCCAACTCCCCACCCCCTGTTCACACACACTGTACCCCATCCAACTCCCAACCCCCATTTCACACTCACTGTACCCGAACCAACTCCCCAGCCCGTTCATACACACTGTACCCAATCAAACTCCCCACCCACTGTTCACACGAAGTGCACCCCATCAAATTGCCCACCCCCTTTTCACACTCACTGTCGCCAAAACATCTCCCCACCCCATTCACCCACACTGTACCCCATCCAACTCCCCACCCCCTGTTCACACACGCAGTTGCCCATCCATCTCCCCAGCCACTGTTCACACACACTGTACTCATTCCAACTCCCCAACCCCTGTTCACACACAAACTGTACCCCATCCAACTCCCCAGCAACTGTTCATAGACACTCAACCCCATCCAACTCCCAACCCCCTTTTCACGCTCACTGGACCCGAACCAACTCCCCAGCCCGTTCATACACACTGTACCCCATCAAACACCCCACCCCCTTTTCACACTCACTGTCGCCAAACCATCTCCCCACCCCGTTCACACCCACTGCACCCCATCAAACTCCCCACCCCCTTTTCACACTCGCTGTAGCCAAACCATCTCCCCACCCCGTTCACACACACTGCACCCCATCCAACTCCCCAGCCCCTGTTCACACACACACTGTACCTCATCCAACTCCATACTGCCTGTTCACACACACACTGTACCCCATCCTACTCCCAATTCCCTTTCACTCACACTGTACCCCATTCAACACCCCACCCCCTGTTCACACACACTGTACCCCATCCAACCCCACTCCCGCTGTTCACACACAGTGTACCCCATCCAACTTCGCACGCACTGTTCGCGCACACTTTACCCCATCCAACTCCCCACCCCCTGGTCACACACACTGTAACCCAATCAACCCCCCATTTCCTGTTCACAAACACAGTACCCCAACCAACTCCCCACCCCCTGTTCTCACACACTGTACCCCATCCAACAACCCACCCCCTGGTCACACACCGTGTACCCCAATGAACCCCCCACCTCCTGTTCACAAACACATTAACCCATCCAACTCCCCACCCCCTTTTCACACACACTGTACCCCACCCAAATCCCCACCCCCCGTTCGCACACACACTGTACCCCATCCAACTCCCCAACCCAGTTCACACACACTGTACCCCATCCAACTCCCCACCCCCTGTTCACACACGCAGTCGCCCATCCATCTCCCCAGCCCTTCTTCACACACAATGTACTCTTTCCAACTCCCCAACCCCTGTTCACACTAACAACGTTCCCCATTCAACTCCCCACCCCCTGTTCACACACACACTCTACCCCTTCAAACTCCCCACCCCCTCTTCACACACACACTGTACCCCATTCAACTCCCCACCCCCTCTTCACACACAAACTGTACCCCATCCAACTCCCCACCCACTGTTCACACACACACTGTAGCCTATTCAACTCCCCACCCCCTGTTCACACACACACTTTACCCCATCCAACTCCCCAGCCCCTGTTCACACACACACTGTACCTCATCCAACTCCATACTGCCTGTTCACACACACACTGTACCCCATCCTCCTCCCAATTCCCTTTCACTCACACTGTACCCCATTCAACACCCCACCCCCTGTTCACACACACTGTACCCCATCCAACCCCACTCCCGCTGTTCACACACAGTGTACCCCATCCAACTTTGCACGCACTGTTCACGCACACTTTACCCCATCCAACTCCCCACCCCCTGGTCACACACACTGTAACCCAATCAACCACCCATTTCCTGTTCACAAACACAGTACCCCAACCAACCCCCCACCCCCTGTTCACACACACTGTACCCCATCCAACACCCACCCCCTGTTCACATACACTGTACCCCATCCAACTCCCCACACCCTGTTCACACACACTGTATCCCATCCACCTCCCCACCCTCTGTTCACACACACACTAAACTCCATCGAGCTCCCCACACCCTTTTCACAAATACTGTACCCCACCCAACTACCTACCCGCTGTTCACGCACACTGTACCCAATGCAGTTCCCCACCTCCTGTTCAGAGTCACTGTGCCCCATCCAACTCCCCAACCCCTCTTCACACACCCACTGTACCCCATCCAAGTCCCCACACCCTTTTCACAAATACTGTACCCCATCCAACTCCCCACCCCCTGTTCACACACACTGTACCCCATCCAATTCCCCATCCCCTGTTCACACACACTGTACCCCATCCTGTTCCCCACCCCCTGTTCACTCATACTGTACCCCATCCAATTCCCCATCCCCTGTTCACACACACTGTACCCCATCCTGTTCCCCACCCCCTGTTCACACACAGTGTACCCCATCCATCTCCCCATCCCCTGTTCACACTCACTGTACCCCATCCTGTTCCGCATCCCCTGTTCACGCACACTGTACCCCATCAAATTCCCCATCCCCTGTTCACACACACTGTACCCCATCCAACTCCCCACCCCCTGTTCACAAACAGTGTACCCATCCTGTTCCCCATCCCCTGTTCACACTCACTGTACCCCATCATGTTCCGCATCCCCTGTTCAGTCACACTGTACCCCATCCAATTCCCCACCCCCTGTTCACACACACTGTACCCCATCCAATTCCCCACCCCCTGCTCACACACACTGTACCCCATCCAATTCCCCACCCCTGTTCACACACACTGTACCCCAACCAACTCCGCAATTCCTGTTCTCACTTACTGTACCCCATCCAACTCCCCACCCCCTGTTCACACACACTGTACCCCATTCAACTCCACACCCCCTGTTCACACACACTGTACCCCAACCAACTCCGCAATTCCTGTTCTCAATTACTGTACCCCATCCAACTCCCCACCCACTGTTCACACACACTGTACCCCATCCAACTCCCAACCCCCATTTCACACTCACTGTACCCGAACCAACTCCCCAGCCCGTTCATACACACTGTACCCAATCAAACTCCCCACCCACTGTTCACACGAAGTGCACCCCATCAAATTCCCCACCCCCTTTTCACACTCACTGTCGCCAAAACATCTCCCCACCCCATTCACCCACACTGTACCCCATCCAACTCCCCACCCCCGTTCACACACGCAGTTGCCCATCCATCTCCCCAGCCACTGTTCACACACACTGTACTCATTCCAACTCCCCAACCCCTGTTCACACTAACAACGTTCCCCATTCAACTCCCCACCCCCTGTTCACACACAAGCTGTACCCCATCCAACTCCCCAGCAACTGTTCATAGACACT
This sequence comes from Heterodontus francisci, assembly GCF_036365525.1. NCBI lineage: Eukaryota > Metazoa > Chordata > Chondrichthyes > Heterodontiformes > Heterodontidae > Heterodontus > Heterodontus francisci. Next base: position 14,265,996 of record NC_090396.1, read on the forward strand.
CAACCCCATCCAACTACCAACCCCCTTTTCACGCACACTGGACCCGAACCAACTCCCCAGCCCGTTCATACACACTGTACCCCATCAAACTCCCCACCCCCTTTTCACACTCACTGTAGCCAAACCATCTCCCCACCCCGTTCACACCCACTGCACCCCATCAAACTCCCCACCCCCTTTTCACACTCGCTGTAGCCAAACCATCTCCCCACCCCGTTCACACCCACTGTACCCCATCAAACTCCCCACCCCCTTTTCACACTCGCTGTCGCCAAACCATCTCCCCACCCCGTTCACACACACTGCACCCCATCCACCGCCCAACCCCCTGTTTACGCACACTGTGTCCCTCCAACTCCCCACCCCCTGTTCACACACACTGTACCCCATCCAACTCCCCACCCCCTGTTCACACACGCAGTCGCCCATCCATCTCCCCAGCTCTTCTTCACACACAATGTACTCTTTCCAACACCCCAACCCCTGTTCACACTAACAACGTTCCCCATTCAACTCCCCACTACCTGTTCACACACACACTCTACCCCTTCAAACTCCCCACCCCCTCTTCACACACACACTGTACCCCATTCAACTCCCCACCCCCTCTTCACACACAAACTGTACCCCATCCAACTCCCCACCCACTGTTCACACACACTGTGGCCCATTCAACTCCCCACCCCCTGTTCACACACACACTTTACCCCATCCAACTCCCCAGCCCCTGTTCACACACACACTGTACCTCATCCAACTCCATACTGCCTGTTCACACACACACTGTACCCCATCCTCCTCCCAATTCCCTTTCACTCACACTGTACCCCATTCAACACCCCACCCCCTGTTCACACACACTGTACCCCATCCAACCCCACTCCCGCTGTTCACACACAGTGTACCCCATCCAACTTTGCACGCACTGTTCACGCACACTTTACCCCATCCAACTCCCCACACCCTGGTCACACACGCTGTAACCCAATCAACCCCCCATTTCCTGTTCACAAACACAGTACCCCAACCAACTCCCCACCCCCTGTTGTCACACACTGTACCCCATCCAACTCCCCACCCCCTGGTCACACACCGTGTACCCCAATGAACCCCCCACCTCCTGTTAACAAACACATTAACCCAGCCAACTCCCCACCCCCTTTTCACACACACTGTACCCCACCCAAATCCCCACCCCCCTTTCGCACACACACTGTACCCCATCCAACTCCTCAACCCAGTTCACACTCACTGTACCCCATCCAACTCCCCATCCCCTGTTCACACACACACTGTACCCCATCCAACACCCACCCCCTGTTCACATACACTGTACCCCATCCAACTCCCCACACCCTGTTCACACACACTGTACCCCATCCACCTCCCCACCCTCTGTTCACACACACACTAAACTCCATCGAACTCCCCACACCCTTTTCACAAATACTGTACCCCACCCAACTACCTACCCGCTGTTCACACACACTGTACCCAATGCAGTTCCCCACCTCCTGTTCAGTCACTGTGCCCCATCCAACTCCCCAACCCCTCTTCACACACCCACTGTACCCCATCCAAGTCCCCACACCCTTTTCACAAATACTGTACCCCATCCAATTCCCCACCCCCTGTTCACACACACTGTACCCCATCTATCTCCCCATCCCCTGTTCACACTCACTGTACCCCATCCTGTTCCCCACCTCCTGTTCACACACACTGTACCCCATCCAATTCCCCATCCCCTGTTCACACTCAGTGAACCCCATCCTGTTCCCCACCCCCTGTTCACACACACTGTACCCCATCTATCTCCCCATCCCCTGTTCACACACACTGTACCCCATCCAAATCCCCACCCCCATTCACACAAACTGTACCCCATCCAACTCCCCAACCCCTCTTCACTCACACTGTACCCCATCCAATTCCCCATCCCCTGTTCACACACACTGTACCCCATCCTGTTCCCCACCCCCTGTTCAGTCACACTGTACCCCATCCAATTCCCCACCCCCTGTTCACACACACTGTACCCCATCCAATTCCCCACCCCCTGTTCACACACACTGTACCCCATCCAATTCCCCACCCCTGTTCACACACACTGTACCCCATCCAATTCCCCATCCCCTGTTCACACTCAGTGAACCCCATCCTGTTCCCCACCCCCTGTTCACACACACTGTACCCCATCCAATTCCCCACCCCCTGTTCACACACACTGTACCCCATCCAATTCCCCACCCCTGTTCACACACACTATACCCCATCCAATTCCCCACCCCCTGTTCACACACACTGTACCCCATCCAATTCCCCACCCCCTGTTCACACACACTGTACCCCATCCAATTCCCCACCCCTGTTCACACACACTATACCCCATCCAATTCCCCACCCCCTGTTCACACACACTGTACCCCATCCAATTCCCCACCCCCTGTTCACACACACTGTACCCCATCCAACTCACCACCCCCTGTTCATACACACGCTGTACCCCATCCAACTCACCACCCCCTGTTCATACACACACTGTACCCCATCCAATTCCCCACCCCCTGTTCACACACACTGTACCCCATCCAATTCCCCACCCCTGTTCACACACACTGTACCCCATCCAACTCACCACCCCCTGTTCATGCACACGCTGTACCCCATCAAACTCCCCACCCCCTCTTCACACACACACTGTACCACATCCAACTCCCCACCCCCTGTTGATACACATGCTGTACCCCATCCAACTCCCCACCCCCTGTTCACACACACACTGTACCCCATCCAACTCCCCACCACCTATTCACACACACACTGTACCCCATCCAATTCCCCACCTCTGTTCACACACACACAGTACCCCATCCAACTCCCCACCACCTATTCACACACACACTGTACCACATCCAACTCCCCACCCCCTGTTGATACACACACTGTACTCCATCCAACTCCCCACCCCCTGTTCACACACACACAGTACCCCATCCCACTCGACATCCACTGGAGCTCGGATTCTGTGTGGAGGGAGGTCAGTGTCTTTGGGGAGGGGTCTCAGTGTCAGTGGGGAGGGGTCTCAGTGTCTGTGGGGAGGGAGCTCAGTGTCTGTGGGGAGGGAGCTCGGTGTCTTTGGGGAGGGGTCTCAGTGTCTGTGGGGAGGGGTCTCAGTGTCTGTGGGGAGGGATCTCGGTGTCTGTGGGGAGGGAGCTCGGTGTCTGTGGGGACGGGTCTCAGTGTCTGTGGGGAGGGATCTCGGTGTCTGTGGGGAGGGAGCTCGGTGTCTGTGGGGATGAATTGCACGGTGGGCACCGCATGTGTAATCGATTCTGGTGACAATATTCTGATTTAATTCGATAACTTTTCTTTTGTAGCTATTATTTGTGTGTTTATTGTCCGTGCCCCATTAAAAAGGAGCTCTTTTGTTCCATTAGCTTTATTTTGTTTGTTGACACTGCGGCTGTAATTCTTATTCGCCAATAAAAATAGTAAACAGTAATTCTGATCTGCAAAGCCTCTTGTCAGGGCTGAAGAAATGAAGATGATGTGGTGCTGACAGGGGGACAAACCACAGTATGAAGACGTTTCTGTGTGAAACAAATTGGCGAGGTATTGGACTGGAGGGTAACGGAGATTGAGAACTCACCAGTGGGAGTAATCGTGTTAATGAACCTGAGAGAAGTATCTACTGTTAAAACCCGAAGAACATAAGGTTTTCCTGGCACCTGCAGGCTGTGAGTCAGCAGGATATCTGGCAGTGGAGGGCATCACAACCAAACAGGGTCCTACCCTGATACACATGGGTAGTTATAAACAGGAGTGACTGGATAGTGATCTTATGGGGGAATCTTGCTGATTTTTCTGCACTCTAGGGGATGGATCTTGTCTCCCCAAGATGTCATGTTCCATGTTGGGAGGGGCCTAAAGATGGCTCTGGATAAGGCCCACCACAGACCTCGACACCATGAGGGCTCAGCCCGATCCTCCTGGCAGCGAGGCTCCGTGGCAGGGCCACAACCCCCCACCCCCCCCCCCCCCCCCCCCCCGAACCCCACACCTGGCCGCTGGGTGACTGGACCACAATTTAAATATTCAAATCAATAACACGAATGAATTAACATACTGTTACCTGCAATCTTGAGGGCCCGCCACAATCCTCGGCACGGCGGCTGGCACTCCCGCGCCTTCAAATCCCCATCCAGGGAAAGGCGGCACCACACTGGTGGGGAGCGGGGAGTTGGTAAGATTTTCAGTGCCGGGGCGGGGGGATGGACAGGGTCAAATAAATGTATGTGTATAGAGGATGGTGGGAAGGGTTGGACTGTAAACATTGTGCAGTTTGGGGGGGTAAAGGTCAGATGTTAAAGGTAAGTATTTTGTGGGGGTGAAGGGCAAGTAGTTAATATGCTTGTTATTGGGGGCGGGTGGGAAAGGGGCATAAGAAATTTATTTTTCATTCTGGGGGTCTGTCTTTAAAAATTTAAATTAGGCGTCAAGGCTGGCTGCCCTTTCAAAGGGGCATCAGTGCCTGCGCACAGGCAGCTGACGCCATTGACAGGGACGGACAGCCCGCCCCCTCCATGAGATTGGGGGTAGGGGGAGGGGCGGGCTGCCCCGGCTATTTAAATGAGCCGCTGTGCTTAAGATGGCGGCGGCTCTTTGGGGTGCGGGGTGGGTCGCCATTTCCAATTCTAACCCTGCCTGGGATCTGTTAACCCAGCACAGATTAAAGGGCAAAGCAGGGACATAGTCTGATCTTTGTGATTTAGTAGTGCAGCAGGGGCAGGTCCAAAGCTATTAGACAATCAGGAAGCACAGAAATACTTTAATGAAGATGTCTGACAACTGGAGGGACAGTTTTACATGATGTGCCATCCAAAAATGGGAACAAGGTCAAGGGGAACCAGCCATTTCCCAATGAGGGGGCTTATTCGTGTAGTTACACATTTGTGTAACCTCCCGTCACGTCCCTTGCCTCAATGCCACTCCTCTCCTCAAAGATGATCCTGAAGGGTGAAAGTGTGAATGTCTCACTTACCTTACATACCCTTTAACACATTTTCCTATCGTCCTCACTTGTTGCAAAATCGATCAGTTTCTGGCTGGCTTGTTTGTGCCCTATTTCCATGAGCTGCTCTGTCTCTCTCTGAAAAACAGCAAAACTGCCCCTCCCACTGGCACTTACAGACTCGTGTCATCCAGTTTATCAGCCTCCTCTACAGCCCGCTGCCTCCTCTGAATCCCCTCCATAATTTTCTTCCTGGGTCCCAATGGAATGTTTATGCTTTTCAGATCCTCGTCTGAGCAAAGCATCAAGGCTTCGAGGTCAATCTTCTCCTTCTTGAAGATCGGCACAAACTCAAACATGCTCAAGGAGGCCAAGAAGGTTTCCAGGGGGCTGGTCTCAGGCTCGAGGTCGTCATCTAGGCCCAACTCCACCTCCTCCCATGGCAGCTCGTCATTGTCCCTCTCCTGTAAACTGTGTGCACTGCCGATGCTGTCGTCCACGCTGGCCGAGCGCTGGAGCCTGCTCCGCAGCCTGACCCTTGTGTGCTTCACCTCACCATTCCCCATTGTCTCTCCGCCATCGCGTCCGATCCCAAAGAGGCCCCCGCTCACGTAGTTCCTGCGGAAGACCATGGTCCCCAGGCCAGGCCGGTTGAAGAGTGATTCATGCCCCGAGTCAGTGCTGATCTCAGAATTGGCCATGTCCACGTGTAAGCCGGGGTCACTGATGGCGTGTGACACCGTGTCCTCATCGGTATCGAACATGTCCCGGATGTTGCATCTCATCCTGTCCTTGGGGCTGGAGTGAGTTCCCTGTTTGACAAACATCACTTCATTGCTGAGCTGGAGGCCGGAAAGGGAGCGGACACTCTTACGCCCGTCCTCATATATCTTGAAGCTTCCATCCACTTGCTTCTTCTTTTCCAGCTTCTTCTGCATCTTGGTCTTGCCCTTGGTGGTTGCGTTGAGAGTGGCCTGTGAGTAAGGCACGGAGGCCATGATGGACATGCGCAGCAGCCGACGGCTCAGGGTGCTGCTGGAGTAGCTGGAGAAGCTCATGGTGTCGGAGGAGTCCATCATCTCCTTTTTGTATCTCTTCTCCATTCTCTCATGGTGCCTCTTCTGCAACTTTGCACACTCTTTGATACGTTTCTCAGCGTCTCTGAAGGCCCTCTGTTTCAGCTTGCTCACGAGTTTGGGATTCAGTGTGGTCTGCTTGGCAGCAATGGAGTCCAGGTAGCGGATGCATTCCATGTGATTCTTCATGGCCGCCATGTCCAGGGGAGTGTGGTAGTCATTGTCCAGGCACCAGATGTTTGCCCCGAATGACACCAGAAAGGAAAGAATGTTCAGGTAACCATTTGCAGCAGCCAGATGAAGAGGCGCATTTCCCCAAATGTCACATTTATCAGGATCACCACTGAAAAGACAGAAAAAAAAATCAGCAACTAGCCTTGTACCTCATAGTACCCGGACGCCCTCTCCAGCTACATTCACAGTCCAACAACATTCACTCCCCAGCAACATTCACTCTCCAGCTACATTCACTCTCCAGCTACATTCACTGTCCAGCAACATTCACTCTCCAGCAACATTCACTCTCCAGCGACATTCACTCCCCAGCTACATTCACTCTCCAGCTACATTCACTCTCCAGCGACATTCACTCCCCAGCAACCTTCACTCTCCAGCTACATTCACTCTCCAGCTACATTCACTCTCCAGCTACATTCACTCTCCAGCTACATTCAATCTCCAGCTACATTCACTGTCCAGCTACATTCACTCTCCAGCTACATTCACTCTCCAGCGACATTCACTCCCCAGCAACATTCACTCTCCAGCTACATTCACTCTCCAGCTACATTCACTCTCCAGCTACATTCACTCTCCAGCTACATTCAATCTCCAGCTACATTCACTCTCCAGCTACATTCACTGTCCAGCTACATTCACCGTCCAGCTACATTCACTCTCCAGCTACATTCACTCTCCAGCTACATTCACTGTCCAGCTACATTCACTCTCCAGCTACATTCCCTCTCCAGCTACATTCACCGTCCAGCTACATTCACTCTCCAGCTACATTCACTGTCCAGCTACATTCACTGTCCAGCGACATTCACTGTCCAGCGACATTCACTCTCCAGCCACATTCACCGTCCAGCTACATTCACCGTCCAGCTACATTCACTCTCCAGCAACATTCCCTCTCCAGCTACATTCACTCTCCAGCTACATTCACTCTCCAGCTACATTCACTCTCCAGCTACATTCATTCTCCAGCTACATTCACTGTCCAGCTACATTCACTCTCCAGCTACATTCACTCTCCAGCTACATTCACTCTCCAGTTACATTCACAGTCCAGCTACATTCACTCTCCAGCTACATTCAATCTCCAGCTACATTCCCTCTCCAGCTACATTCACTGTCTAGCTACATTCACTGTCCAGCTACATTCAATCTCCAGCGACATTCACTGTCCAGCTACATTCACTCTCCAGCTACATTCACTGTCCAGCTACATTCACTCTCCAGCTACATTCAATCTCCAGCTACATTCACTGTCCAGCTACATTCGCTCTCCTGCTACATTCACTGTCCTGCTACATTCACTGTCCAGCTACATTCACTCTCCTGCTACATTCACTGTCCAGCTACATTCAATCTCCAGCTACATGCAATCTCCAGCTACATTCACTCTCCAGCTACATTCACTGTCCAGCTACATTCACTGTCCAGCTACATTCACTGTCCAGCTACATTCAATCTCCAGCTACAATCACTGTCCAGCTACATTCACTCCCCAGCTACATGCAATCTCCAGCTACATTCACTGTCCAGCTACATTCACTCTCCAGCTACATTCACTGTCCAGCTACATGCACTCACCAGCTACATTCACTGTCCAGCTACATTCACTCACCAGCTACATTCACTGTCCAGCTACATTCACGCACCAGCTACATTCACTGTCCAGCTACATTCACTCTCCAGCTACATTTACTGTCCAGCTACATTCACTCTCCAGCTACATTCACTCTCCAGCTACATTCCCTCTCCAGCTACATTCACTGTCCAGCTACATTCAATCTCCAGCTACATTCACTGCCCAGCTACATTCACTCTCCAGCTACATTCCCTCTCCAGCTACATTCACTGTCCAGCTACATTCAATCTCCAGCTACATTCACTGTCCAGCTACATTCAATCTCCAGCTACATTCACTGTCCAGCTACATTCAATCTTCACCTACATTCCCTCTCCAGCTACATTCAATCTCCAGCTACATTCACTGTCCAGCTACATTCACTCTCCAGCTACATTCCCTCTCCAGCTACATTCACTGTCCAGCTACATTCAATCTCCAGCTACATTCACTGTCCAGCTACATTCACTCTCCAGCTACATTCACTCTCCAGCTACATTCCCTCTCCAGCTACATTCACTGTCCAGCTACATTCAATCTCCAGCTACATTCACTCTCCAGCCAAATTCACTCTCCAGCTACATTCAATCTCCAGCTACATTCACTGTCCAGCTACATTCACTGTCCAGCTACATTCAATCTCCAGCTACATTCATTCTCCAGCTACATTCACTGTCCAGCTACATTCACTGTCCAGCTACATTCAATCTCCAGCTACATTCACTCTCCAGCTACATTCACTCTCCAGCTACATTCACTGTCCAGCTACATTCAATCTCCAGCTACATTCACTGTCCAGCTACATTCAATCTCCAGCTACATTCACTGTCCAGCTACATTCACTCTCCAGCTACATTCCCTCTCCAGCTACATTCACTGTCCAGCTACATTCAATCTCCAGCTACATTCACTGTCCAGCTACATTCACTCTCCAGCTACATTCCCTCTCCAGCTACATTCACTCTCCAGCTACATTCAATCTCCAGCTACATTCACTGTCCAGCTACATTCACTCTCCAGCTACATTCCCTCTCCAGCTACATTCACTGTCCAGCTACATTCAATCTCCAGCGACATTCACTGTCCAGCTACATTCACTGTCCAGCTACGTTCACTCTCCAGCTACATTCACTCTCCAGCTACATTCACTCTCCAGCTACATTCAATCTCCAGCTACATTCAATCTCCAGCTACATTCACTGTCCAGCTACATTCACTCTCCAGCTACATTCAATCTCCAGCTACATTCACTGTCCAGCTACATTCACTCTCCAGCTACATTCAATCTCCAGCTACATTCACTCTCCAGCTACATTCAATCTCCAGCTACATTCACTCTCCAGCTACATTCACTGTCCAGCTACATTCACTCACCAGCTACATTCACTGTCCAGCTACATTCAATCTCCAGCTACATTCACTGTCCAGCTACATTCACTCTCCAGCTACATTCGCTGTCCAGCTACATTCAATCTCCAGCTACATTCACTCTCCAGCTACATTCAATCTCCAGCTACATTCACTCTCCAGCTACATTCAATCTCCAGCTACATTCACTCTCCAGCTACATTCAATCTCCAGCTACATTCACTCTCCAGCTACATTCACTGTCCAGCTACATTCACTCACCAGCTACATTCACTGTCCAGCTACATTCACTCTCCAGCTACATTCAATCTCCAGCTACATTCACTGTCTAGCTACATTCACTGTCCAGCTACATTCACTGTCCAGCTACATTCAATCTCCAGCTACATTTACTGTCCAACTACATTCACTGTCCAGCTACATTCACTCTCCAGCTACATTCAATCTCCAGCTACATTCACTCTCCAGCTACATTCAATCTCCAGCTACATTCACTCTCCAGCTACATTCACTGTCCAGCTACATTCACTCACCAGCTACATTCACTGTCCAGCTACATTCAATCTCCAGCTACATTCACTGTCCAGCTACATTCACTCTCCAGCTACATTCGCTGTCCAGATACATTCAATCTCCAGCTACATTCACTCTCCAGCTACATTCAATCTCCAGCTACATTCACTCTCCAGCTACATTCAATCTCCAGCTACATTCACTCTCCAGCTACATTCAATCTCCAGCTACATTCACTCTCCAGCTACATTCACTGTCCAGCTACATTCACTCACCAGCTACATTCACTGTCCAGCTACATTCACTCTCCAGCTACATTCAATCTCCAGCTACATTCACTGTCTAGCTACATTCACTGTCCAGCTACATTCACTGTCCAGCTACATTCAATCTCCAGCTACATTTACTGTCCAACTACATTCACTGTCCAGCTACATTCACTCTCCAGCTACATTCACTGCCCAGCTACATTCACTGTCCAGCTACATTCACTCTCCAGCTACATTCAATCTCCAGCTACAATCACTGCCCAGCTACATTCACTGTCCAGCTACATTCACTCTTCAGCTACATTCACTCTCCAGCTACATTCACTGTCCAGCTACATTCACTCTCCAGCTACATTCACTGTCCAGCTACATTCACTCTCCAGCTACATTCACTCTCCAGCTACATTCAATCTCCAGCTACATTCACTGTCCAGCTACATTCACTGTCCAGCTACATTCACTCTCCAGCTACATTCACTCTCCAGCTACATTCACTCTCCAGCTACATTCAGTCTCCAGCTACATTCAGTCTCCAGCTACATTCAGTCTCCAGCAACATTCAGTCTCCAGCTACATTCAGTCTCCAGCGACATTCAGTCTCCAGCTACATTCAGTCTCCAGCTACATTCAGTCTCCAGCTACATTCACTCTCCAGCTACATTCAGTCTCCAGCTACATTCAGTCTCCAGCTACATTCAGTCTCCAGCAACATTCAGTCTCCAGCTACATTCAGTCTCCAGCGACATTCAATCTCCAGCTCCATTCCCTCTCCAGCTACATTCACTGTCCAGTTACATTCACTGTCCAGCCACATTCACTGTCCAGCTACATTCAATCTCCAGCTACATTCAATCTCCAGCTACATTCAATCTCCAGCTACATTCACTCACCAGCTACATTCACTCTCCAGCTACATTCAATCTCCAGCTACATTCAATCTCCAGCTACATTCACTCTCCAGCTACATTCACTCTCCAGCTACATTCACTGTCCAGCTACATTCACTCTCCAGCTACATTCACTGTCCAGCTACATTCACTCTCCAGCTACATTCACTGTCCAGCTACATTCACTCTCCAGCTACATTCAATCTCCAGCTACATTTCCTCTCCAGCTACATTCACTCTCCAGCTACATTCAATCTCCAGCTACATTCAATCTCCAGCTACATTCACTCTCCAGCTACATTCAATCTCCAGCTACATTCAATCTCCAGCTACATTCACTGTCCAGCTACATTCACTCTCTAGCTACATTCACTCTCCAGCTACATTCACTCTCCAGCTACATTCACTTTCCAGCTACATTCACTCTCCAGCTACATTCAATCTCCAGCTACATTCAATCTCCAGCTACATTCACTGTCCAGCTACATTCACTGTCCAGCTACATTCACTCTCCAGCTACATTCAATCTCCAGCTACATTCACTGTCCAGCTACATTCACTCTCCAGCTACATTCAATCTCCAGCTACATTCACTCTCCATCTACATTCAATCTCCAGCTACATTCACTCTCCAGCTACATTCACTGTCCAGCTACATTCACTCACCAGCTACATTCACTGTCCAGCTACATTCAATCTCCAGCTACATTCACTGTCCAGCTACATTCACTCTCCTGCTACATTCACTGTCCAGCTACATTCAATCTCCAGCTACATTCACTCTCCAGCTACATTCAATCTCCAGCTACATTCACTCTCCAGCTACATTCAATCTCCAGCTACATTCACTCTCCAGCTACATTCACTGTCCAGCTACATTCACTCACCAGCTACATTCACTGTCCAGCTACATTCACTCTCCAGCTACATTCAATCTCCAGCTACATTCACTGTCTAGCTACATTCACTGTCCAGCTACATTCACTGTCCAGCTACATTCAATCTCCAGCTACATTTACTGTCCAACTACATTCACTGTCCAGCTACATTCACTCTCCAGCTGCATTCACTGTCCAGCTACATTCACTGTCCAGCTACATTCACTCTCCAGCTACATTCACTCTCCAGCTACATTCAATCTCCAGCTACATTCACTGCCCAGCTACATTCACTGTCCAGCTACATTCACTCTTCAGCTACATTCACTCTCCAGCTACATTCACTCTCCAGCTACATTCACTTTCCAGCTACATTCACTGTCCAGCTACATTCACTCTCCAGCTACATTCACTCTCCAGCTACATTCACTCTCCAGTTACATTCACTCTCCAGCTACATTCACTCTCCAGCTACATTCAATCTCCAGCTACATTCACTGTCCAGCTACATTCACTCTCCAGCTACATTCAGTCTCCAGCTACATTCAGTCTCCAGCTACATTCAGTCTCCAGCAACATTCAGTCTCCAGCTACATTCAGTCTCCAGCAACATTCAGTCTCCAGCTACATTCAGTCTCCAGCGACTTTCAGTCTCCAGCTACATTGAGTCTCCAGCTACATTCAGTCTCCAGCTACATTCAGTCTCCAGCTACATTCAGTCTCCAGCAACATTCAGTCTCCAGCTACATTCAGTCTCCAGCGACATTCAATCTCCAGCTCCATTCAATCTCCAGCTACATTCAATCTCCAGCTACATTCACTGTCCAGCTACATTCACTCTCTAGCTACATTCACTCTCCAGCTACATTCACTCTCCAGCTACATTCACTTTCCAGCTACATTCACTCTCCAGCTACATTCAATCTCCAGCTACATTCACTGTCCAGCTACATTCACTGTCCAGCTACATTCACTCTCCAGCTACATTCACTCTCCAGCTACATTCACTCTCCAGCTACATTCAATCTCCAGCTACATTCACTGTCCAGCTACATTCACTCTCCAGCTACATTCGCTGTCCAGCTACATTCACTCTCCAGCTACATTCAGTCTCCAGCTGCATTCAGTCTCCAGCAACATTCAGTCTCCAGCTACATTCAGTCTCCAGCGACATTCAATCTCCAGCTCCATTCCCTCTCCAGCTACATTCACTGTCCAGTTACATTCACTGTCCAGCTACATTCACTGTCCAGCTACGTTCAATCTCCAGCTACATTCAATCTCCAGCTACATTCAATCTCCAGCTACATTCACTCTCCAGCTACATTCAATCTCCGGCTACATTCACTCTCCAGCTACATTCAATCTCCAGCTACATTCACTCTCCAGCTACATTCACTGTCCAGCTACATTCAACCTCCAGCTACATTCACTCACCAGCTACATTCACTCTCCAGCTGCATTCAATCTCCAGCTACATTCACTCTCCAGCTACATTCAATCTCCAGCTACATTCACTCTCCAGCTACATTCAATCTCCAGCTACATTCAATCTCCAGCTACATTCACTCTCCAGCTACATTCAATCTCCAGCTACATTCACTCTCCAGCTACATTCACTGTCCAGCTACATTCACTCTCCAGCTACATTCAATCTCCAGCTGCATTCAATCTCCAGCTACATTCCCTCTCCAGCTACATTCACTCTCCAGCTACATTCAATCTCCAGCTACATTCACTCTCCAGCTACATTCACTCTCCAGCTGCATTCACTGTCCAGCTACATTCACTCTCCAGCTACATTCACTCTCCAGCAACATTCACTCTCCAGCAACATTCACTCTCCAGCTACATTCACTGTCCAGCTTTATTCACTCTCCAGCTACATTCCCTCTCCATCTTCATTCACTCTCCAGCTGCATTCACTCTCCAGCTACATTCTCCTTCCAAACTGGGGTTCACTCACTGAACATGAATTTCTTTAGAAACTGTTACGATATTTTAAACAAGCAAGTTCCATCGTTCAATTGGATCATTACATATCTGTACCTCAACTCAACAGCTGTTTGAGGGAGAGAGTTCCAGATTTTCTCAGTCATTTGTGTGAAAAAGTGCTTCCTGACATCACCCTTCAATTATCTCACTATACTTTTAAGATGAACGCACAGGTTACAGCAGGTAAGTGTGTAACAGGTGAATGTGTGACAGGCGGGTGTGCAACAGATGGGTGTGTAACAGCCGGGTGTATAACAGGCTGATATGTAACGGGCAGGTGTATAACAGGCGGGTGTGTAACAGGCAGGTGTGTAACAAGCAGGTGTGTAGCAAGCACTTGTGTAACAGGCAGGTTTGTAACAGGTGGTTGCATAATGGGCAGGTGTATGACAGGCAGGTGTGTAACAGGCGGGTCTATAACAGGCTTGTGTGTAACAGGCGGGTGTATAATGGGCAGGTGTGTAACAGGTGGGTGTATGACAGGCGGGTGTATAATGGGCAGGTGTGTAACAGGTGGGTGTATGACAGGCGGGTGTATGACAGGCAGATATATAACAGGCGGGTGTGTAACAGGCGGGTGTATAACGGGCAGGTGTCTAACAGGTGGGTGATTGACAGGCGGGTGTGTGACAGGCGTGTGTGTAACGGGTGGTTGTGTAGCAGGGCGGGCGTATAACGAGCAGATGCCTAATGGCTGGGTGTGTATTGTGTGTAACTGGTCACATTTACAATGGGCAAGATTTTTACATGCGTGTTAGAGAGAGTTTGCTTCTATCTACCCTGTCCAATTGTTTTAAACATTTCTATCATAGCAGCCTGTATTCTGTGTTGTTCGAACAATGTATGTTCCTATACCAGGCAGCATCCATGTGAATCAGTGCTGCACTCTCTCTCTTAAGCTTCAATATCCTTCCTGTATTGTGGAGTCCAATACTGCACACAGTCCTCTAACCGAGGGCTTACTAATGATTTATTTAGACTCCTCGTTATCTCTTTATGTTCTAATCTATACCTTGTGATATAACCTAGAATTCAATCAGTTTTTTAAACATCCTTGCAACCTCTAAACCCAGTGTCCCCCCAAAACCCTCTGCTTTTCTCCAGCATTCATCCAATTCCAGTCCGTACTGCTTTAATTTATTTACCAAAGTTCACCCCCACACACGCAGCGACTGCGAGTTCCATCCACCCCTTTTTAACCCATTCCCCAATCTTATCAATATCCTTCTGCATCTTCCTTTGGTCTTCCAAAAAATTATCTACGCCTCCTATTTTGGGACCACCTGCAAATTTTGATTCCTCTCTCTTCGCCCTGGATCTAAATCATTGTTAGCTTAAAGATCCCACAGCAGAATTTTGAAGAAAAGCAGTGAAGTTCTCCCAGTGTCCCTCGTTTATACCTCAACCAACGTCATCAAAACCGGCAATCTGGTCACTCATCGCATTGCTGTTTGTGGGATCTTGCTGAGTGGAAATTGGTTACCTTGTTTCCAACATTACAACAGTGAGTACAGTTCATTTGGATGTTCCGAGGTGGTGAAAGGCGCTTTAGAAATGCAAGTTTTTCTTCTTTCTTTACATTCTGATTTACCTCGACTTTTCTGGTAATTGTTCTCGGTCTGGGCGATGACCTGTGCTGTGGGTCTTTAACATCTTCAGTTGAAAGCCATTTCAGCATCAAGTACATTGGGAACCTTCAGTCAATGAATAATTCATGTTGTGCAGTAACCCTTCATTTATCCATTAATTATTTAGTCTACACATTGGGAGGAAGTGAACCAGCAAAAGAAAAGGCCCAACGTGACTTTGGTACAAAGCAGGGCAGTATCTCTCAGAGATCGCCATCATTGTTCAGCAATAGGTAATGAGTGCTCAGGCTGGTTGTCCTTATCTTGTGTTTACTCCCAAGAACCAGAGTGCTGGGTTGTAATAATGCTCTTGTATCACCAAGGAACATGCATTATAAAGAGTCAGGTAACAGCTCATTATCATTCAAAGGGAAGCAAAAATTCTACAGCACTTTTGACAAAAACTGTGCGAGTTTTCTCATTGGCCTGGTAAATCCTGTGGAGTTTTGAAACATGGAGTTTTCACATTATCCAAATTGCTTGGTTAGAGGGTCTCAGGAACCACCCAAAGCAGGAATGCTTGACCACTTGCCTCTTACTATTGGTCGAGGTGCCCATAGTCAACCCAGTGATTACCTGACGCAGGTATTACCCTAGGGAGTGACAGCAATCTAATGATCAGCACTTGAAATCTAATATCAGAGTAGAGTTTCAGACAGCCAGAGACTCTACAGGGAAATCTGATCCAATCCTGAGATGCAAATGCAACTGAATCCATTTCCTGATAAGCATGACTCAGTACGGCTACTGACATAAGTTCAACTCCCATCCAACCTGCCAGCCGCTCAGCAGGATAAGCCAGGGGTGAATCCTTGGTTACTTTCCAGAACAGGCATGATGGGCTGAATGGTCTTCCCTCTGTGCTGCATTATTCTTTGACTCTATAATCATATTGACGTCAAAAATATATCATCCATTTTTGATGTTTGGGTAACCAGCTGAAGTATTGGTTGTGGTTATTGGTGGAAGGCATGTTGTCACTGCCTCCACTAGTGGTACCAGGTTCTCCAGATGTGGGTCTCATGAGTCACCTGCAAATTGATCGTGGAAGATTCTGGACTCACAGAAACCGCTGGCCAGGAGACCACTGGAAATGGGACTTCCCTGGAGTTAGTATAAGGTCAGCTTGTGACTGGCCATGTGAGACCAAGACCTGGGGAAGCTGGCATTACTGGCACGAGGAGACCAAGTACTCAACCAGACACGATGGGGTAGGTTTTCAATATGTTACCCTGGAGCAGAGCTGGCAATGAGGATTGCAAAGGAAACGGAAATTGGACAGTTTCTATAAAGTGAGAAAGTCTTGCACTTATATGATGCCTTTCACTATCTTGGGACATCCAAAGTGCTGTAGAGACAATTTTTGAAGTGTAGTCACTGTTGTAATCGAGGCTGATATGCAACAGCAGCTCAACACCTGGACACAAGTCAAAAACTGACCTCAATGGTCCCTGTGACACTGGGCGTAGTGGCTGAACTTACCTGTGAAATGGATACAGGGTTCATTAATGGACGGGTAAGGATGGGGGCCTCCCACACACTGGAGAAGCTCCTCGGACCCATCCAGTGTGGCCAAGGTTCAAACAGGGTATGTAACCAAATGGGCACCTAACCCATAGTGGACTGGCAATGCCACAATGCCAGCTTTCCATTCTGTTACACTGGTCATGAACCTCAGCAGAGTTTAAACCATGACCACTTTATTGAGCTAAATTTCTTTTAAAAAAGAAACAATTGGAATTTATCCAGTGCCTTTCATGATCTCAGGACGTCCCAAAGTGCTTTAGAGACAATTAATACTTTTGAATTGCCACCTGAGAGGGCAGTTGGTACCTTGGTTTAACGTCTCATCTGAAAAACAGCACCTCTGACAGTGCAGCACTCGCTCAGTACTGCACCGAGTGTCAGCCGACATTTGAAATTCAAATTTCTGTAGTGGGACTTGAACCCCTCCCAATATCCCCCTCTCCGACATCCCCCTCCCAATATCCCCCTCCCCAACATCCCCCTCCCCAATATCCCCCTCCCCAATATCCCCCTCCCTGACAGCACCCTCCCAACATCCTCCTCCCCAACATCCCCCACCCCAATATCCCCCTCCCAACATCTCCCTCCCAACATCCCCCTCCCAACATCCCCCTCCCCAACATCCCCATCCAAATATCCACCTCCCAACATCCCCTTCCCAACATCCCTCTCCTACCATCCCGCTCCCCGACATCCTCCTCCCCGACATCCCCCTCCCTGACATCCCCCTCCCCGACATCCCCCTCCCAACATCCCCCTCCCAGTGAGAGTCTGTGATTGAGGATCTGCTCCCTGGGGAAATTCATTGTGTCTGTTACTGTACGCTGTTAGACTCAGTGTGTGTGGAATTGTCTCTGTGAGAATGTCAGTGTACACCAGTGAGAGCAGCATAGGAGGGAGATTAATCTGGAAATAAAGTCACATTTGTTTTAATAGTGCTGCAGGTTGATTGTTGGATATGGAGGGTCCTGCTGTAAGCAGTCTTCGTCAGTCATGAATCTCAGGCAGGCTGTGCTTCTCACCCTCTATTCTGTCTCTATAAAGATGTCATGTTGTGTGTTTGCAGGAAGCTGCTAATTGTGTTTGGTGAGTGAGTTTATTGTGTGTGTGACCTTCCAGACTAACAGGTTCAGCGGGAGCTTGCCTGTTTTATATACTGAACTCTGGGGAATAATAAGCACGGTGCATTAAATTTCTGACATTTATGTAGCCCCAAAGGACAGTCTTTTTGAAGAATGAGTGACCAACACACACACAAAGCAGCAAAGTGTCTTCATTGACCCATAACTGACCAGCAAAATATCTCCTTCTTAAAATAAAATTGTTTTTATGACAAATCAGTTTCCTTCTGTTATTTATTAACAGTCTCTGGGAAATAGTGTTATCCAACCAGCATTAAGCATCGCCTGAGCAAAGGGCAGAGAGGATCATTGGGCAGCTGTGAGATATATCCCAATTTCCCTCTCTATATTCCACCCAATCAATGTTTAATACCCCAGGGATAAAGACAAAAACCTACACCATGATTTGTGGCAGTGAAGTCTGAACCCTGGTCCAGTGTGCACACCACCTCAGACAGGCAACAGTCCACCTAACTTGCTGTGGTGAGGGAGGGTGAGCACTCTGAAGGTACATGAGCTCTCCTGCCACTCTGCACCCTCCAAGTGCTGTTCATCCTCAGTCTGGGACTGTGACAACCTCTCGCCCGTCCCCCATTCCTTTCACTCTTCCATTGCCAACTGGGCCTTCAGCCGTCTAGGTCAGACCTCTGGAACTCCATCCCCAAAGACGCGCCTGTCTCAACTTCAAGATATCTCAAAATGTTTTACAGTCAAGGAAGTAGTTTTGAAGTATGGTCACTGTTGTAACTTATGAAAGGTGGCAGCCGATTTTCACACAGCAAGATCCCACAACCAGCAATGTGGCACGGTGGCGCAGTGGTTAGCACGACAGCCTCACAGCTCCAGTGACCCGGGTTCAATTCTGGGTACTGCCTGTGGAGTTTGCAAGTTCTCCCTGTGTCTGCGTGGGTTTTCTCCGGGTGCTCCGGTTTCCTCCCACAGCCAAAGACTTGCAGGTTGGTAGGTAAATTGGCCATTATAAATTGCCCCTAGTATAGGTAGGTAGGTGGTAGGGGAATATAGGGACAGGTGGGGATGTGCTAGGGATATGGGATTAATGTAGGATTAGTATAAATGGGTAGTTGATGGTCGGCACAGACTCGGTGGGCTGAAGGGCCTGTTTCAATGCTGCATCTCTAAATAAATAAATGTGAGAATGACCTGACAATCTGTTGTAGTGATGTTGGACGAGGGATAAATATTAGCCAGGACACCAGGAGAAACTCCCCTGCTGCTCTTCAAGCAGGAGCATAGGAACATCAGGGCAGGAGTAGGCCATTCGGCCCCTCGAGCTTGCCCCGCCATTCAGCTCGATCATGGCTGATCTTCTACCTCAATGCCATTTTCCCACACTATCCTCCTATCCCTTGATGCTTTTATTATCTAGTGTTGTGGGACCTTTCACATTGACAATGATTTGGACATTGACCTAGAGGGAGTTTGAGTATTGTGAAACAGGCATGATGGATCCCCCTCAGACATAGATCCTATCCCTGAACTATGGAGGCAGGTGATGGACACCCAGCTCAATCTGCCTGTGCCAGGGTTCATGGCGGGGGGGTGGTGGTGGGGGGGTGGGGAGGGGAAGCAGACCATGCTCCATCCGCCTGAACCTTCCCCGAGGCTAAATCAAACTGCAAGAATCATCGCCTCGAATGAGCCTGTTCCATTCCAGGAAAAAGGAAATCAATCCCGTCCTCACTCCCCCGCCCCCTCCCCCACAGCCTTCCCCAACCCCTCCCACACACCCACCTCTTCCCCCAACCCAACCCCTCCCCATCCCACCCTCTCCCTCACCCCCCACTTTGGATCAGGAGATCTGGGACCTATCAACACGCCCCAACATTACGCGGGGCAGAACTCAGCTGACGGGGGTTCCACTCACTACTTATTAGGCCTGATAGTGCCCACCGTAGCCCAGGAACACCCCTTAATGGCAGAGCAGCCGGTGAAGAAATCCAACCTCTCTCCCCCGCCCCCCTACCAGAAAACAACAAGCTTCATATTCATACGTTACAACAAGCCCCATATTCCGGCTGCTGATGAGTAATCCCCAGACTCCCAGCCCTCGATCCATCCTGGAATATCAGGCTCCAGAGCACCTACATCAAGGTGAGAGACAACAGTGTTGGGGAAGTGGAGCCAAGGCAGCCGAAGGGTCTAGCTGCAATGGGCAGAGGGGGAGAGAGGGCGTTGGAGACATGACCAGGAGGGAGGAGCCAGGTGACCGATGGGTGTGGGGGATGGAAGCTGGAAAAGTTTCCAGACAGAGGGTGGAAGAATGTGAAGGCAAGGACAAAGCAGGTTAAATCAGGTGCATTGAAAGACAGGGAGACAGTGTCGATTAGTGATGATGCAAGTGAAGGACGAATGGACTTAGCGTGGGACAGGGGGCGGGTGATTGGGCTTTGAACACGTTGAAGTTTGAGGGGGATGGAAGCACCGGAAATGACAGAAGTATGGATAAGGGTTTCAGCGGTGGAGAAGCTGGGAGAGGTGAGGAGGCAGGTAGTTTAATGCAGGTGGAAATATGTGGCCTTGTTTGAAGCTTGGCTTTGAGTTGAACAAGGTGGCACATGGCCTGGTGCAGCCCGAGAGGATGAGCGGGGAAAGAGACAGAATCAGTGACCAGGGAGATGCAACCATGACTTTGGCCTTGCGGAGGGTCGGCTGGAAATGTTGACACAAAGAAATGCCCAAATCCTTCCAACACCAAAGGGGATAAACCCTTCATTGGACCTTTCAACAAAACCAGCAATGAGTCATCTCTTGATTGACCACATGTCTGCCCCTCTATTTCCAGAACATTCTGGCTTCAGTTTTGAAGGGGTTACTTATCCAGTAATTATATAATACATCTTCCAGTTTGTAAAGTAGCCATGTTTATCTCACAAAGAGCACCTGATGAGAAATGTGAAAGGTTGAATTAGCTGCAGCCTGTCACTGGAGTTGGAAAATTGGAATAACTACAATAGGTGCTAGTCTGCTTCTGTTGCTGCCCACTCAAGTGAAGGATTGCTGCTAACCAGCACAGAGACACCAGAATGGTGTTCACTAACAGACAGAAGCAATCGGCCTGAATAGTGAAAACCCATTCAAGTTGGTCGTCGACTCTGCCCTGACCAAGTGGACCAATGAGGAGTTTACAAGCGAGTATTTCTGTACAGTTACTCAAGGTTAATTGGGTTCCTGGTCAGTGTGGGGTGATGTTACTGAACTGCACTGACCACCAAACTCCAAAGTTTGGTACAGCTTATTCTCAAACTTCCTCAGAACAATACTTCCTGTGTTACGCAAAGGTGCCCATATCCTAACTCACACCAAGTCCCATTCACCCATCACCCTTGTCCTTACTGACCTACAGTGGCTCCCGGTCCGGGAACGCCTCAACTTTAAAATTCTCACCCTCGTTTTCAAATCCATCCAGGGCCTCATCTCTCCCTATATCTGTAATCTCCTGTCGTGCTTCACCCCTCCAGGATATCTGCACTCCTCCAATTCTGGCCTCTTGAACAGTCCTGATTTTAATCACTCCAGCTTTGGCAGCCGTGCCTTCAACTGCCTGGGCCCCAAGCTCTGGAATTCCCTCCCTAAACCTCACACCCACTTCCTCTCTTTCTCTTCCTTTAAGATGCTCCTTAAAAACAATCTCTTTAACCAAGCTTTTAGTCATCTGTCCTAATATCCCTTTATGTGGCTTGGTGTCAAATGGTGTCTGATAATACTCCTGTAAAGTATCTTGGCATGTTCTATTTTGTTAAAAGTGCTATATAAAGGTGCCAGTTGTTGTAGTTGTGTTATGCAGGTTCTGCACTAATGAACTAAGCAAAGACGTGCACATGAGCTGAACCTACCATTCAAAGTCAAGACTGGATAACACCAGCAGCTTTTTCGGGAGCAGAGAGTGCGAGCGAGTGAGCAGCTGGGAAGGTCAGTTTAAAGTAAACTTAATTTCTTTTTGTTTTCGGCGGAGACCAGGGGGCTGCTGGGTAAGTAAAACCCTATATATTTGGGCCATTTAAAATAACTTGCCTTTCATTGCAGCAGCTTTTTCGGGAGCAGAGAGTGCGAGCGAGTGAGCAGCTGGGAAGGTCAGTTTAAAGTAAACTTAATTTCTTTTTGCTTTCAGCGGAGACCAGGGGGCTGCTGGGTAAGGAAAACCCTATATATTTGGGCCATTTAAAATAACTTGCCTTTCATTGCAGCAGCTTTTTCGGGAGCAGAGAGTGCGAGCGAGTGAGCAGCTGGGAAGGTCAGTTTAAAGTAAACTTAATTTCTTTTTGTTTTCGGCGGAGACCAGGGGGCTGCTGGGTAAGTAAAACCCTATATATTTGGGCCGTTTAAAATAACTTGCCTTTCATTGCAGCAGCTTTTTCGGGAGCAGAGAGTGCGAGCGAGTGAGCAGCTGGGAAGGTCAGTTTAAAGTAAATTTAATTTCCTTTTGTTTTCGGCAGAGACCAGGGGGCTGCTGGGTAAGTAAAACCCTATATATTTGGGCCGTTTAAAATAACTTGCCTTTCATTGCAGCAGCTTTTTCGGGAGCAGAGAGTGCGAGCGAGTGAGCAGCTGGGAAGGTCAGTTTAAAGTAAACTTAATTTCTTTTTGTTTTCGGCGGAGACCAGGGGGCTGCTGGGTAAGTAAAACCCTATATATTTGGGCCATTTCTGAACCCGAGACACTACACCTGTAGTGTCTCCCACCCACCCTCCTCCTCTAACCAAATAAAAAGGACTCGGTGGTGTGTAGATAAGGTAAGGCTTCTTCTATTTTTCTTTTTTTTTTTATTGTGTGATTGGTTAAAAACTTTTCGTTCCTTTTTCATTTAACTAAGTTTAAGCTTAAGATTTAAAATGGCAGGAGATCTCAGACCCGTGTTATGCTCCTCTTGTTCAATGTGGGAGCTCAGGGACACGGCTGATGTCCCTGACTCCTTCACCTGCAGGAAGTGTGTCCAGCTGCAGCTCTTGTTAGACCGCATGACGGCTCTGGAGCTGCGGATGGACTCACTTTGGAGCATCCGCGATGCTGAGGAGGTAGTGGATAGCACGTTTAGCGAATTGGTCACACCGCAGATTAGGATTGCTGAGGGAGAAAGGGAATGGGTGACCAAAAGGCAGAGAAAGAGCAGGAAGGCAGCGCAGGTGTCCCCTGCGGTCATCTCCCTCCACAACAGGTATACCGTTTTTGGATACTGTTGAGGGAGATGGCTCACCAGGGGAAGGCAGCAGTAGCCAGGTTCATGGCACCATGGCTGGCTCTGCTGTTCAGAAGGGCGGGAAAAAGAGTGGAAGGGCTATAGTCATAGGGGATTCTATTGTATGGGGAGTAGATAGGCGGTTCTGTGGTCGAAAACGAGACTCCCGAATGGTATGTTGCCTCCCAGGTGCACGGGTCAGGGATGTCTCAGATCGGCTGCGGAACATTCTGAAGGGGGAGGGTGAACAGCCATTGTCGTTGTGCACATAGGCACTAATGATATAGGTAAAAAACGGGATGAGGTCCTACAAACAGAATTTAGGGAATTAGGAGCCAAGTTAAAAAGTAGGACCTCAGAGGTAATAATCTCCGGATTGCTACCAGTGCTACGTGATAGTCAGAGTAGAAATGAAAGAATAGTTAGGATGAATGCGTGGCTTGAGAGATGGTGCAGGAAGGAGGGGTTCAGATTTTTGGGACATTGGGACCGGTTCTGGGGGAGGTGGGACTATTACAAATTGGACGGTCTACACCTGGGCCGGACTGGAACCAATGTCCTTGGGGGTGCTTTTGCTAACGCTGTTGGGGAGGGTTTAAACTAATGTGGCAGGGGGGTGGGAACCAAATGAGGTCAGTGGACAGTAAGGAGGTAGTAACTAAAGCCTGTAAGGAACTAGATAATGAAGTCAGCGTGACTAAGGGAAAGAGTAGGCAGGGAGCAGATCATGAAAGCAAAGGGACTGGTGGTCTGAGGTGTATTTGTTTTAATGCAAGAAGTGTAGTAGGTAAGGCAGATGAACTTAGGGCTTGGATTAGTACCTGGGAGTATGATGTTATTGCTATTACTGAGACTTGGTTAAGGGAAGGGCATGATTGGCAACTAAATATCCCAGGATACCGATGCTTCAGGTGGGATAGAGAGGGAGGTAAAAGGGGTGGAGGAGTTGCATTACTGATCAAAGAGGATATCACAGCTGTGCTGAAGGAAGGCACTATGGAGGACTCGAGCTGTGAGGCAATATGGGCAGAACTCAGAAATAGAAAGGGTGCGGTAACAATGTTGGGGCTGTACTACAGGCCTCCCAACAGGGAGCATGAGATAGAGGTACAAATATGTAAACAGATTATGGAAAGATGTAGGAGCAACAGGGTGGTGGTGATCGGAGATTTTAATTTTCCCAACATTGACTGGGATTCACTTAGTGTTAGAGGTCTAGATGGAGCAGAATTTGTAAGGAGCATCCAGGAGGGTTTTCTCGAGCAGTATGTAAATAGTCCAACTCGGGAAGGGGCCATACTGGACCTGGTGTTGGGGAATGAGCCGGGCCAGGTGGTTGACGTTTCAGTAGGGGACTACTTTGGGAATAGTGTTCACAATTCCATAAGTTTTAGAATACTCATGGACAAAGACGAGAGTGGTCCTAAAGGAAGAGTGCTAAATTGGGGGAAGGCCAACTATACCAAAATTCGGCAGGAGCTGGGGAATGTAGATTGGGAGCAGCTGTTTGAAGGTAAATCCACATGTGATATGTGGGAGGCTTTTAAAGAGAGGTTGATTAGCGTGCAGGAGAGACATGTTCCTGTGAAAATGAGGGGTAGAAATGGCAAGATTAGGGAACCATGGATGACAGGTGAAATTGTGAGACTAGCTAAGAGGAAAAAGGAAGCATACATAAGGTCTAGGCGGCTGAAGAAAGACGAAGCTTTGAAAGAATATCGGGATTGTAGGACCAATCTGAAACGAGGAATTAAGAGGGCTAAAAGGGGTCATGAAATATCTTTAGCAAACAGGATTAAGGAAAATCCCAAAGCCTTTTATTCATATATAAGGAGCAAGAGGGTAACTAGAGAAAGGATTGGCCCACTCAAGGACAAAGGAGGAAAGTTATGCGTGGAGTCAGAGAAAATGGGTGAGATTCTAAACGAGTACTTTGCATCGGTATTCACCAAGGAGAGGGACATGACGGATGTTGAGGTTAGGGACAGATGTTTGATTACTCTAGGTCAAGTCGGCATAAGGAGGGAGGAAGTGTTGGGTATTCTAAAAGGCATTAAGGTGGACAAGTCCCCAGGTCCGGATGGGATCTATCCAAGGTTACTGTGGGAAGCGAGAGAGGAAATAGCTGGGGCCTTAACAGATATCTTTGCAACATCCTTAAACACGGGTGAGGACCCGGAGGACTGGAGAATTGCTAATGTTGTCCCCTTGTTTAAGAAGGGTAGCAGGGATAATCCAGGTAATTATAGACCGGTGAGCCTGACGTCAGTGGTAGGGAAGTTGCTGGAGAAGATACTGAGGGATAGGATCTATTCCTATTTGGAGGAAAATGGGCTGATCAGTGATAGGCAACATGGTTTTGTGCAGGGAAGGTCATGTCTTACCAACTTAATAGAATTCTTTGAGGAAGTGACAAAGTTGATTGATGAGGGAAGGGCTGTAGATGTTGTATACATGGACTTCAGTAAGGCATTTGATAAGGTTCCCCATGGTAGGCTGATGGAGAAAGTGAAGGCGCATGGGGTCCAAGGTGTACTAGCTAGATGGATAAAGAACTGGCTGGGCAACAGGAGACAGAGAGTAGCAGTGGAAGGGAGTTTCTCAAAATGGAGACGTGTGACCAGTGGTGTTCCACAGGGATCCGTGCTGGGATCCACTGTTGTTTGTGATATACATAAATGATTTGGAGGAAAGTATAGGTGGTCTGATTAGCAAGTTTGCAGACGACACTAAGATTGGTGGAGTAGCAGATAGTGAAGGGGGCTGTCAGAGAATACAGCAGAATATAGATAGACTGGAGAGTTGGGCAGAGAAATGGCAGATGGAGTTCAATCAGGGCAAATGCGAGGTGATGCATTTTGGAAGATCCAATTCAAGAGTGAAGTATACAGTAAATGGAAAAGTCCTGGGGAAAATTGATGTACAGAGAGATTTGGGTGTTCAGGTCCATTGTTCCCTGAAGGTGGCAACGCAGGTCAATAGAGTGGTCAAGAAGGCATACGGCATGCTTTCCTTCATCGGACGGGGTATTGAGTACAAGAGTTGGCAGGTCATGTTACAGTTGTATAGGACTTTGGTTCGGCCACATTTGGGATACTGCGTACAGTTCTGGTCGCCACATTACCAAAAGGATGTAGGTGCTTTGGAGAGGGTGCAGAGGAGGTTCACCAGGATGTTGCCTGGTATGGAGGGCGCTAGCTATGAAGAGAGTTTGAGTAGATTAGGATTATTTTCATTAGAAAGACGGAGGTTGAGGGGGGACCTGATTGAGGTGTACAAAATCATGAGAGGTATAGACAGGGTGGATAGCAAGAAGCTTTTTCCCAGAGTGGGGGATCCAATTACAAGGGGACACGAGTTCAAAGTGAAAGGGGAAAAGTTTAGGGGGGATATGCGTGGAAAGTTCTTTACGCAGAGGGTGGTGGGTGCCTGGAACGCATTGCCAGTGGAGGTGGTAGACGCGGGCACGATAGCGTCTTTTAAGATGTATCTAGACAGATACATGAATGGGCAGGAAGTAAAGAGATACAGACCCTTAGAAAATAGGCGACAGGTTTAGATAGAAGATTTGGATCAGCGTAGGCTTGGAGGGCCGAAGGGCCTGTTCCTGTGCTGTAATTTTCTTTGTTCTTTGTTCTTTGTTCAGCCGGTGCTGGCTGAAGGGTGAATGGCCTCACTCCCCGAGATGGCTGTTGACTCCTAGCAACCCATAACACTGCCAGGCCCTCTGCTCAGTGATCTGAATCTCCCTCCTCGGCACTATTTGACCCAAAGATTACACTCTCCACATCCTCACAATGTCCCTCACTGCTCAAACATCTCTGGACAGTAGTCCCAGTGCTGCCTGATTCTAGACCCTCTCCAGTGGTCCAAGACCCTCAGATGTCCCTCAGCAACGTTCCTGGATCTCAGGACATGCCCCAGTATTTAAGGAAAATCCCTCTTCAGTGTGAGTGAGAGTGCAGGTTCATTTTCAGTGAGTGTGAATGAGTGTGCACACACTTTCCCCAGTGCAATGATTTACCTGATACTCTCCATCCATTATACCACCTCTCAGGTTTACTGCTTAACCCGGGCACTTTTATCAGTGATTGGAACTGGAATCACATTGGGCAGAAGTTTTTTTAGAATTAGAACATTACAGCGCAGTACAGGCCCTTCGGCCCTCGATGTTGCGCCGACCTGTGAAACCATCTGACCTACACTATTCCATTTCCATCCATATGTCTATCCAATGACCACTTAAATGCCCTTAAAGTTGGCGAGTCTACTACTGTTGCAGGCAGGGCGTTCCACGCCCCTACTACTCTCTGAGTAAAGAAACTACCTCTGACATCTGTCCTATATCTATCCCCCCTCAACTTAAAGCAATGCCCCTCGTGTTTGCCATCACCATCCGAGGAAAAAGACTCTCACTATCCACCCTATCCAACCCTCTGATTATCTTATATGTCTCTATTAAGTCATTTCTTCTCCTCCTTCTCTCCAACGAAAACAACCTCAAGTCCCTCAGCCTTTCCTCGTAAGACCTTCCCTCCATACTGGCCTTTCACCTCCAGTCTTCTATGTGCCATCAATGGTGGAATTCACACATTCATTGTCACTCAAGGGGTGCCAGGGGTGGGGGGGGGGGGGGGATGAGGGGGGATGGGGGGGGAGGAGTGGCCTAAACTCATCAAACTGTACCCCAGTGCAACAGGACCCCCACAAAACAATACCCCACAATACTAACCACACTAGCTGGCCTCCTACCCTAGTTATGACCTTGCACTGACCTCTCACCCCAGTAATAACCTCACGCACTGACCTCTAACCCAGTAATAACCTCACACACTGACCTCTAACCCAGTAATAACCTCACAAACTGACCCCTCACCCCAATAATAACCTCACACACTCACCTCTCACCCCAGTAATAACCTCACACACTGACTTCTCACCTCAGTGATAACCCCACAAACTGACCGCTCACCCCAATAATAACCTCACATTGACCTCTCACCCCAGTAATAACCTCACAAACTGACCTCTCACCCCAGTAATAACCTCACACACTCACCTCTCACCCCAGTGATAACCTCACAAACTGACCTCTCACCCCAATAATAACCTCACAAACTGACCGCTCACCCCAATAATAACCTCACATTGACCTCTCACCCCAGTAATAACCTCACAAACTGACCTCTCACCCCAGTAATAACCTCACACACTGACCTCTCACCCTAGTAATAACCTCACACACTGACCTCTCACCCCAGTAATGACCTCACACACTGACCTCTCACCCCAGTAATAACCTCACACACTGGCCTCCATGTTTCAAATCCCACTGTAGAATAGGAATAATGGGCTATTTGCAGCCCAGGTGTAATTCCAGTGATGTGAAACCTCAGGCATTATGGAAACCATCTGATTTGTATTTCCATTCCTGACTATAAAATGGAAATCTGGTTTTAAGAACTATAGTATAGTGTAATGTAGGTTGTTGCTAGGTAGAAATGTAAATAGACTGTAAACATCATTACAGGATGTGACGTTACGATTGTATGAATGAGTATTGTAGCAGCAGCTATAGATGATAGACACCTGTAAATAAACTCCAGCTACCTTAACCCACAGGTTACTATCTTCATTTGGTACAAAGAGTATAGTATCCCAGATGTTACATGGTGGCAGTGGAAATGTGATTGTAGAAGAGAAGAAATGATAACATCAACGAAATATTGAGAAACAGAAGAAGATGAAAAATTCATTGTCTTTGCCAGGGGCTTTCGAGTGGGTAGCAGGTCTGAACCAAGCTGAGGCGTGGCCGAAAGGGCCTGGAGGCTCGAGAGGTACCGTTCTATGTCAGGTTTAGCACAGTGACCAGACAAGGAACAGGTCAGTCCATTGTTGTACACCATGTGGGTGTGTGCAGATGGCATTCTCATAACCCAAGGAATCGATGAGAAGCAGACTACTTATGCTGAAGTCACGAAAGCTTTAAAAGGGTATTTCAAGATCAGAATTAACAGTTATTGTTGAACGGGCAAAATTTAATAAGTCCACCCAGAGAAAAGGGAAAGTATTAAATCATTTATTAATGATTGATACAAGATTGCTGGAGATTGTGAGTATGGAAGCTTGCAAGTGGAATTGATTTGAGATAGAACTGTAGTCGGGGTTATAGACAATGCACTGTCAAATCAACTACAGTCGAGGGAAGACTTGAGTTTACAAAAAGCTATTCAGTTGAGCAGACAGTGGTAGGTTAGAAAATATAACGGACCTGTGGTTTGAGAGGACGGGAGAGTCTGATCTCGAAGACATTAGCTTCAGTGGAGTTTGTGAAAAATCGGAACAGAATGCCCCAAAAAGCCTAAAAGGCGGGAAAGGCATGCAGGAGGCAGCAGCACCGAATTGCAGTAGGTGCGGCTGAGAGAGGCACCAGTGGGAAACTTGCCCAGCCAGAGAGCAGAAATATTTCCTATGTAAAGGGACACTTCCAGTCAATGTATTGCAGCAAGAAGCAAATGCTGCAGATCAGCAAAAGGACAAATTGTTTAAACAAGAGAATAAACGAGGTACAGGATGAGCAAACATTTGAAACTCCTTTCTTAGGAGAAATACAAGGAGCAAATGAGAATTGCTGGACAGCAGATATCATGGTAGGAGAAAATAAAACTAGCTTTAAGTTAGACATGGGAGCAGTGGTTTCTGTTCTATCGGATATGGAACCATGGCTAAAGAAGGAACAACAAACAAGAAGCTACATTGGCTGGAGACATAGAGCTGAAAGTCATAGGGGAACTGAGAACAACATTAAGATACAAGAATAACGAGATTCCTGAAACGCTGTATATTATTAAGAATCAGAGTTATTCATTACTCAGCAGGAAGGCTTGTGTCAACCTACAACTGATATGTAGGGTAAAAGAAATTAAAGGACAAGAGAACCAAACAAAGGGATTTTAGGGCTGAATTCCCAAAGCCACGTAGAGGATTGGGAAAACTGAAAACAGAATATCACATCACTCTGAGATAAGAGGCAGAGCCAATGTGTTTATTTGCACCAAGAAAGGTCCCACACCCACTCCTGGAAAAGGTTAAAAAAGAAATAGAAGCAATGGTGAACCAAGGAGTGATATCAGCAATAATTAAAGCTACCAAATGGTGTTCTGGTATGGTTCCAGTAAAGAAACCAAATGGATCCATAAGAATCTATGTCAACCTTGCTCAACTTAACAAAACAGGAGAGATCCACCAAATGGCAGCAGTGGATGAAAGTTTGGCAAAACTGGGAAAAAGTTCCATATTTACAAAATTAGATGCAAACAGTGGATTCTGGCAGTTACCATTGGATGGAGTCCAACTTGTTGACAACACTTATAACATCATTTGGGAGATTCTGTTTCAACAGATTATCATTTGGTATAACATCGACACTGGAGATCTTTCAGAGAATGATGCCAAGAGTCCTGGAAGGTATAGAGGGAATAATCTGTCACGTGGACGATGTCTTAATTCACAGAGCAAACCAGAAAGAACATGACACTAGGCTAACAGCTGTACTACAAAGACTAGAAGAAGTAGATGTTATTGAAGAAAAACAAAGACTTTGAACAGGCAGTGTTAAGCTAATGATCTACACCAATTCAGAATGGGTTAGCCCCCTGCTAATTGTTAATGGGAAGAAAGTTGAAGGCACAACTTCCTATACTCCCAAGTACACTAAAGCCATGAATTAGCACAGAAGGCTTGGAAAAAGTGAGGGAGAGAGAAGATAGAGTAGGGTCAGTTCAAGCTGAATTGTGATAGACACTACAGAGTGAGAAATCTGCCAGACATCCAACCTAGACAATTAGTTTGGGTTAAAGACCAGAGTCGATATGGAGAAGTGATGGAGAAATCACCTTATCCACAATCATACGTTGTCCAGTCTGACAAGGGGATAATAAAAAAGGAACAGAAGATCATTTGTACCAGTTCCGCAGAAGAAACAAATGGAAGAAATGCAAGAGAATCAGTCATCATTGGTTAACAAACCCGTGATACAACAATCAGCAGACAACCCAGAGGACAACCCAGATAGAGAACTGGAGTCATCGAATAGTTCCACTCGAATACAAGAAAGTGAAGAGGAAGAACTAAAAGACTTAAAACTTCAAACATCTTCAAATGAAAGGGGAACATGTTGTGGTCGAGTTGTGAAAACGCCACAGCATTACTTAACCTGATGAATGAATTCAGAGACTTGGAGGGAGATGTAGTATAATGTGATGTAGGTTGTTGCTAGGTAATTATGTAAATAAACTGTGAGCATCATTACAGGATGTGATGTCAAGGATTGTACAGAACCTCATGTGAGGAGTATTGTAGTGACAGCCATAGATGCCAGACTTTTGTAAATAAACTCCAGTTACCTTAAGCCACAGACTAATATCTTCATTGGATACAAAGAGTGCAGTAACCTGGATATTACAACTGTCAACTGGTTTGTCTTGCAATTTTACCTGGACAGCAGATTGAAAATCTAGTCTATTATTCTTATTCTATGCCCTATCCATAAGACAAGAGCTTTCAGCTTTGTGTGTCATCCCTGACTCAGTGAGTAGTTCTCTTGTCATCTAGTCAGAAGATTGTAGATTTGAGTCTCACTCCAAAGAATTGAGCACAAGATCTAGGCTGACACTCCAGTACAGTACTGAAGGAGTGCTGCACTGTCGGCGGTACCATCTTTTGGCTGAGATTATAAATCTGTCCTTTCAGGTGGACATAAAAGATCCCATGACCCTATTTTGAAGAAGATGAGGGGAGTTAGCCCTGGTGTTCTGGTCAATATTTATCCCTCAATGAACATCACAAAAACAGATTATCGGGTCATCATCACATTGCTGTTTGTGGGAGCTTGCTGTGTGCAGATTGGCTGTCATGTTTTCTACATCAGTGACCACACTTGAAAAGTATGTTATTGACTATAAAGCACTTTGGGGCATCCTGAGGTTGTGAAAGGTGCTATAGAAATGCAAGTCTTTCTTTTTTTCTCTGTCTGTCCCCTTCCCTCTCTCTATGTCATAACCATTCTCTCTATAATTACAATGGCCTCTAATCTTTCCTTCCTTGTTCTTCCAACTATCCTGCATGCTCCTCTCCGCATTCTCACTGTTCAAACCAAGGTGATAGTGTAGTGCTTTGTACCCAGTATTCATAGATTCTGAGGCCCAAAGACTGCAACACAGCCAGGTACTGAGCACCCAAAACATGACCAACCAATCCCAGTACTGGCATTGCCTCGTCACACCTTCTCCAACTTTAACACATTCATTCTCAGAAGCTCAAACCTGGCACTCCCTCCCTTCCTCCCTCCCTCGCCCCCTCCTCCTCTTCCTCCAATCTCACAGATTTATTAAACAAAAGCTTGGTGTCACCAACCCAATTCTCACCTGGGAGAGGGTGCCGAGGAGATTGGTACCAGGGATGAGGGGCTTCAGTTATGTGAAGAGACTGGAGGTTCTGGGGAGATTTAACAGAGGTGTTTATAATGATGAAGGGTTTTGATAAAGTAAATGGGAGGAATCTGTTTCCAGTGGCAGGAGGTTGGTAACCCTGCACACAGACTTAAGGTAAAGTTGGCAAAAGAAGCCACAGAGGAGATCAGGGGAATTATTTTACTCAGCGACTTGTTGTAATCTGGAATGCGCTGCCTGATCGGGCAATGGAAGCAGATGCAATAGTAACTTTTAAAAGGGAATTGGTAAGACCTTGAAACGGGAAAATCAACAGGGCTTTGGGGAAAAAGCCGAGAAGTGGGACTAATTGGATAGTTCTTTCAAAGAGCCAGTACAGGCACGATGGGCTGAATGGCCTCCTTCTGTTCTGTTTGATTCTGTGATTAATTCGCCTTTACTCTTTATAACCTTAGTGGTGCACTGCACTTTGGATATCAGTCCAACACTGAAAGCTCCTGAATAGAAAGTACCAGCAGATGGAGAAATTAGTGATTGCGCAGTCCCAGCGAGGAGGTGCACTTGAGGGCAGAGGGTTCTCGTACTGTGATGTAACCCAGTCACTAAATCTACCTACTATAGACACCAAGATGACCACAGGGCCATCGGTTACAACAACAACTTATATTTATTTGCCGCCTTTCACATACTAAAACATCCCAAGACATTTCACAGGAGTGTTAGTAAGCAAAATTTGACGCCAAGTGTCAGGCAAGCCCCCCACCTGCCAAGGCTGACGCACACATTATTTCGCCACATGAACATTAAAACTTAAAATTGCAAGCCCCTGACTGGAAAGACATTTGCATAGTAACAGACAGTGTTGGAACAATGGAGACCCAGTCGTTGCTTCCCCAATACACAGAAGAAGTGGTCAGATCAGTTTGAGTCACATGACTAACTGACCATTGCAGAAATTTGAACTGAGTGTTTTAAATTGGAGAAGACAGTGTTTGAAATCAGAAGGCTGTTTTTTTCCAGGACTGAGAACATCTCTCTCCTGTCTGCTCTCATCTCGCTCACACCAGCATCAGAAAACATTGAAGACATATGAACACTAAGAGAGAAAAATGTCCCATAGTGAACAAGGTTTAAGAAGAATACTGGGCCCCAACGAAAAGTAAGAACTGTCTACAATCAATAGCTCTACGGCGAGCTGGAAACACAGCACAGTAAACAAGAAACTCTTCTGAAATTGCCTCAAATCTCTCCATTTTATTTTTCTTCTCTTTTCTGTTCCTATTTGCATGTGTGTATCACGTGTGCATGCTAGCGTGGGCGTGTCGTATATCCGTAGGCGTGAACTATATTGAAGTTTAAGTAAGTTTAATAAATTTCACTTTTCTTCTTTAAACCTAAGAAAAACCTGGTGTGCTCATTTCTTTGCCTTATAATTGGAAAGCTGTGAACAAGGATTCACAAAGGGGGAGCTCAAAACACAGTGTGTTTAAAATTAAACCCTGTTACAATAAGACCAGGTGAAGTTAATAACAGACTCCTAGACACCTTGCTCACCTGGTCGTAACAGAAATTTGGGTGCTAATGTCCAGGATTTTACCCATAAACAAACAAGTGAAATTGGAAGTGGAAAGTCAAATTGTTCCCAGTCAATCTTGTGGTTGTCTGTGATTGAATACCAACATGTCTGTAACTAAAGCAAGCAGCTCTCCAAGCCAGGGTGAAGTAACTTGGGATAAGTTAAAAGCACTGTCTATGGAGGAGTTGAAGAAAATGGCTGAGCAGTGTGGGATCACTGTATGCGGCAAGGCCAGGAAGTCTGAACTCCTAAGACTAGTGGCCAACCATTTTTCCCTTGAATCTGAAGAAGCAGACGCAGGGTTAGAAGTAGACCCAGAGAGGGTACTGCTAACAAAAATACAATTGGAACAAAGGAAACTTGAATTTGAGGAAAGAGAGAGGGTGAAAGAGAGGGCCTTCCAGTTGGAACATGAAGAAAAGCAAAGACAGGAGAGGGAACGAGAGAGAGAGGAGAGAGACAGAGAAAGAATATTCTGGAAAGAATGCAAAGAAAGAGAGTTAAGGCGGCTTGAGTTAGCTCGGGGGCGATAGAGTAACCCCAGTGAAAGCATGGCCAATATGGAGGAGCAGAATTCAGGGCTGGGTACAAGATTGCTAAAACTTGTTCAATTAATTCCGAAATTCAATGAGGAAGATGTGGAAGAATTTTTGTGTCTTTTGAGAAACTGGCAAGGCAGCTAAAATGGCCAGCTGAGACCTGGTCTCTTTTACTAACCGGAAAAGCCCATGAGGTTTATTCTTTGTTGCCAGATGAGAGTTCATCAAATTATGAACTGACCAAAAATGCTATCCTCAGGGCATATGAATTAGTACCCAAAGCCTACCACCAAAAGTTTAGAACCCTCAAGAAGCAAGCTAATCAAACTTATCTGGAGTTTGAAAGAAGTAAGCAGCTGGCTTTTGACCAGTGGCTGAGGGATTTAAAAATACAGCTCAGTTATGAGACTCTCAGAGAAGTAATCCTGTTAGAGGAGTTTAAAAACTCTGTCCTACTCTCAATAAAGACCCATGTAGAGGAGCAGCTGGTCCAGAGAGACCGGCAAGCGGCCGTTCTGGCCGATGAGCTTGCTTTAATTTATGTCGATTTCCCAGGGGAGAATCTTTCCTGATCACCTCCATGAATCTGAAAAAGACAAAGGGTGGGAAGGTGATGGGAGCCCAGGCAGTCCAGGGAGAGAAAGGAAAGCAGGAGACACAGGGGGCCCTCCTCCAGCCAAAAAGGAAGGTGCTGTGAGAAAAAGTGATACCTGGAGACCTGTGTGCTTCCATTGTAATAAGGCAGGGCATTTAAAAGCTGACTACTGGAAACTAAAGGGGAAACCGGTACGGTTAATCAGGGCACACCCGCTCAGTGTAGACGGGACCCTGATGGAAAGCAGCAGAACAAGCTGTGGCTTTAACTGCAGTAAGAGTGCAACCCAGGAAGCTTACTATGGCCAGTGCAGGAAAATCTAATAGGATTCCTGAAGGTTATCAGGGTTTTGTATTTGAAGGGAAAGTAACCCCATATCCCTCGAGTGGGCCAAGCAAGACCATAGTGATTCTCAGGGAACAGGGGCCACTGGAGCCTTTTTACTGGTAAAAGACCTGACCTTTCCTCCAGAGAGTGCAGTGAACACTAGAATGGTGGTGAATGGCATTGGAGGGCAGTGTATGCCTGTACCTGTACAGCGGGTGCACCTGGAGTGCGACCTAGTTTTGGGACCGGTGACCGTAGAGATTGTCTCTAGTTTGCCTATGGATGGGGTTGACCTGCTCCTAGGTAATGATCTGGCGGGGGTGAAGGTGGTAGCCCCCCTAGTAGTGAAAGAGAGACCGCAGGAGATCAGAGAGACAGTGCGGTGGCAGGAGACGGACCCCTGCAGAGTCCCTGAATGTGTAGTGGGTCAGGATCAAACCAGCTCCCCCAGAGGAGACTGCATTGGCACTGCAGGCAGATGACCAGGTCTGTCTCTCTGTCTGAGACTTTCTTTGGAAAGTTAGAAGACCCAGGGAATGAATTTAATGGATTTCCCTAGCTGAGGCTCAGTGAGTCGACCCAGTATTGCACGAGTTAGCACCGGCTGCCCAGTCTGAAAGTGAAGCAGAGGGAGTCCCTGATTGCTACTATTTAAAGAATGAGGTACTGATGAGGAAATGGAGTTCTCCTCACAGACCTAAGAGCAAGGATTGGACAGTAGTTCACCAGTTAGTGGTGCCACAGAGGTACCGGGGAGAAATATTAAGAAGGGCCCATGAGACTACAGTAGCTGTACATGCCGGTATACGAAAGACCAAAGCCCGTCTAAGACAGCAGTTTGACTGGTCAAAACTCCACAAAGATGTGATGGAGTACTGCAGGAGTTGCCACATGTGCCAGGTTGAGGGGAAACCCCAACCTACAGGGAAACCTGCACCCGTAAGTCCTATACTGGAGTTAGGAGGTCCCTCCAGCAGAGGGTTGGTGAACTGTAAGGGACCCTCGCTGAGAACAAATGGGGACAGGCAGGCACATGGCTGGCAAAAGTTTAGAAAGAGAAGGGGAAGAAGTGAACAAGAGGGCAGGTTAAAGGAAGTCCGGGAGGAATCCCAGATGAAAACCCCTATTGACTGGTCAACCAACCCAGAAAAATGTGAAAAGTTATACCCCACTTCCTCCTATGTAAATGCAGACTCTAGAAGTACCCCACCAGAGTTGCTAACAGCATTTACAGGAACCTGCAGAGACAAAGAGAGACGTCTGGGGGCACAGAAACCGTGAGGGTGATGCCTCACCTAGTCAAAGTGCCACAGGAGAGTGCAGCCAAGTCTGCACAAATACCTGCAACTAGGAGTGTCCCAGAGAATTAAGGGGAGAGCAACAAAGACTCCTCCCCCACAAACAGAGGAAAAGGGAACCATCCATCCCATTGAAGCCAAAACTCTTCGCATGACTCAGAGAGTTCAGGATAGACCCGCCCACTACTAACTCTCCTGAGAAATAAAGGGAAAATTAAAACAGCCCTGGCACTCAGAACAGACCATTTTTAATAAGCTTTAAAATTGGTGAATAAATGGAAATAAATGAGAGAAATGCATGGCTTTTCTTTCTGTATCTTATATTTTTCTCAAACCCTGTAATGAAATGTGCCATTTTTCTTCAAATTGCATTTCATTCCCCTGGGTATGGAGGTGCCAGGCAAACCCCCACCTGCCAAGGCTGAGGCACACATTATTTTGCCACATGAACATTAAAACTTAAAATTGCAAGCCCCTGACTGGAAAGGCATCTGCATAGTCTCTGACAGTGTTGGAACAAGGGGACCCAGTCATTGCTTCCCCAATACACAGAAGAAGTGGTCAGACCAGTTTGAGTCACATGACTAACTGGCTGTTGCAGAGGTTTGAACTGAGAGTTTTAAATTGGAGAAGACAGTGTTTGAAATCAGAAGGCTGTTTTTCTCCTGGACTAACATCTCCTGTCTGCTCTCATCTTGCTCACACCAGCATTCAAGACAGAGAGAAAAGTCTCCTACAGTGAATAAGGTTTAAGAAGAATACTGGGCCCCAACGAAAAGTAAGAACTGTCTACAATCAAGAGTTCTACGGCGAGCTGGAAACACAGCACAGTAAACAAGAAACTCTTCTGAAATTGCCTCAAATCTCTCCTTTTTATTTTTCTTCTCTTTTCTGTCCCTATTTGCATGTGTGTATCACGTGTGCAAGCTAGTGTGGGCGTGCCGTATATCCGTAGGCGTGAACCGTATTAGAGTTTATATTTAAGTAAGTTTAATAAATTTCACTTTTCTTCTTTAAACCTATGAAAAACCTGGAATGCTCATTTCTTTGCCTTATAATTGGAAAGCTGTGAACAAGGATTCACAAAGGGGGAGCTCAAAACACAGTGTGTTTAAAATTAAACCCTGTTACCATAAGACCAGGTGAAGTTAATAACAGACTCCTAAACAGCTTTCTCACCTGGTCATAACACCAAGTCACATTCAGAGATATTAGGACCGGTGAAAGAGAAGGCTTTAAAGAGCATATCAAAGGAGAAGAGAGAGGCGGAGCGGTTTAGGGAGGGAATTCCAGAGCTTAGGGTCTCGGCAGCTGAATGCACGGCCGCCAGTGGTGAGGCGATGCACAGTGTTTTGATTATTTATTTCCAGTCTCCCTTAAATGCTTGGCCGACCTCTGTGAGCAATGGATAAAGGTCAGAGTGTGATGCTCCCAATTAAACTGTCACAGTTAATTAACAGCAACACTGGGCAGCTGAAGGTCAGTTCTCATTTGATCTCAGAATGATGGAAAGGGTTTGCAAATCCGCATCATCTGCGACCGGAGAGGACTTCCTTCAGCATGAGTTATTGCCTGGACTCTAATGAGATAGTGAGTGGGATCAAACAAACTGCAGATCTTTAGCTTCATTAAAATGTTAAGCAGAGCAGCTGGTCAAGTCAGGACCAATAAAATGACACATTTTGTAACCTATCCATCCAGAAATGAGCAATCAATTTAGCAGCTGGGAGCAGGCCAGGGAGTGGCAGTTGAATGGGAGTGGGGGATGTGTTCACCCCCCACCCCTCCCCCCCACCCCCCCCCCGCACCGAGGACGCACATGATTTGATGGGGCGGTTTCAGTTTCCTGAACAGGGAGGGCAGGAATGGCTCAGCACAAGGTGAAACGAGCCTTCCCCTCCCCAGTGACACTCGACAATGCCAGCCTCAGTCACAGCAAACAACTACTGTTCTTATTCAGAGAGCTCGGGTCAAAACATAGGACAGCAGCATAGGACAGAGTGAGGGTGAGGATGTGATCGTCAACTTTGGTTCGACCAATTCCAGGAGCTCATCACATGAAATAAAACAAAATGGCAAGAAAGATGTTTTAGTTACAAGGTTAGGCAGGAAAAGCTGGGGTTGTTCTCAAAACAAAGGAGATTGAGGGGAGATGGTACAGTGAGTGGTAATGACCTGGGACTCACTGCCCACGAGGGTGGTGGAAGCGGAGACAATCAATGATTTCAAAAGGAAATTGCATGGCCACTTGAAGGAAATAAACTAGCAGGGTTACGGAGATCGAGCCAGGGCATGGGACTGGCTGAATGGCTCCGTGGAGAGCTGGCATGGATTTGATGGGCTGAATGGCCTCCTTCTGTGCTGTAAATGACTCTATGACTTGTATTTAGCACCTTTTACAACATCGGCATCCTAAAGCATTTTACTAGGAATTATGTACTTTTGAAGTGTCATCGCTGTTGTAATATCGAAAATACGACAGCCAATTTGTGCGCAGCAAGGGCAAAGGTCATGGGGACAGAGACACGGATGAGGGTTTCAGTAGCAGATTAGCTGAGGTTGTGTTGGAACTGGGAGATATTATGGGGTTGGAAATAGGCAGTCCTTAGTGACGGACTCACAGCTCACCAATTGAAAACTGGCCCACAATTAAAATTGGATTCCTTTTTGATAGCACACTGCTGTCTAATAACAGGTAACAGGTGAGGGAGCTGTCTCGAAGTTACAATTTGCCTTCAGGTGTACTCTGCATTGCTGTTTCCTGGGAGAGTGAAACAATCATCCTCTGGCAGGTAGGTGACTCTAGGTCTCCACCTATAATCATGGGGCCTGCTGGTTCCTCTGCTATCCTACTTTCCCTGGTGACATTTAAACCACAAATAACTGTGGTGTATATCTTGACATTGTGCGACTTAGAAAGACAGATGCTAGCCAATCAGCAGCCTGTGATCCATCTCAACAGTGGTGCCCCTATAGTCGAATAGCCGGTCAACACTCACTGTCCTAGTGGACACTTGGTGAGCACCCCACTTAGATGAGGTGAGGGTGGGTCAATTCAACAGAAATAAATATTGGGACAGATGTAAAACAGGCTGCTGATTCACTATCATCTGTTTTACACAACACCTGTATTTCAGAAACGTCAAAAAACAAACTTACTTAAAGGGGTAAAAAAAACACAAATTTTTATGAATTTATAAGGCAGGAACTATAACAAAATGAGCAATTTTGAAGCCTATGAGATTAAAGGGACAGTGGTTGTGTGGACATGACATTGGTTAAGGGACAGAAAGGAGAGAGTAGTGGTGAGCAGTTGTTTTTCAGACTGGAACAAATTAGACAGTGAATTCCTCAAGATTCAGTGTTGGGATCACTGCTCTTTTGATATATATTAATGACCTGGACTCGGGTACACAGGGCATAATTTTAAAGTTTGCAGATGACACAAAACTTGGAAGTGTAGTAAACAATGAGATGGATGGTAACAGACTTCAGAAAATGTGCAGATGTATGGCAGATGAATTTTAATGCAGAGAAATGTGAAGTGATGCATTTTGGTAGGAAGAATGAGGGGAGACCATATAAACTAAATGACAGCATTTTAAAGGGTGGGATGCTGCAGTAACAGAGAGACCTGAGGTGTATGTACACAAATCTCTGCAGGACAAGTTGAGAAAGCTGTTAAAAAGGCTTACGGGATCCTTGTCTTTATAAATAGAGGCGCAGAGTACAAAATCAGGGAAATTATACTAAACCTATAAAAATCACTGGTTAGGCCTTAGCTGTCCAATCCTGGGCATCACACTTTAGGGAGGATGTCAAGGCCTTGGAGAGGGTGCAGAGAAGATTTACTAGAATGGTATCAGAGCTGAGGGACTCCAGTTAATGTGGAGAGACTGTAGAAGCTGGGGTTGTTCTCCTTAGAGAACAATGTAGGCAAATGTGAGGTCATCTAGTTTGGACCTATAAAGGATAAAACAGGGTACTTTCTAAATGATGAAAAGCCAGAAACAGTTGAGGTCCAATGAGACTTGGGTTCCATGTACACAGATCATTAAAATGTCATGAATAGCTACAGAAAATAATCAAAATGTCTAATGGGATGCTGGCCTTTTTTTATTTATTTTATTTAGAGATACAGCACTGAAACAGGCCCTTCAGCCCACCAAGTCTGTGCTGACCATCAACCACCCATTTTATACTAATCCTACATTAATCCCATATTCCCTACCACATCCCCACAATTCTCCTACCTACACTCGGGGCAATTTACAATGGCCAATTTACCTATCAACCTGCAAGTCTTTGGCTGTGGGAGGAAACCAGAGCACCCGGCGAAAACCCACACAGTCACAGGGAGAACTTGCAAACTCCACACAGGCAATACCCAGAATTGAACGTAGGTCACTGGAGCTGTGAGGCTGCAGTGCTAACCACTGCACCACTGTACCACCTGAAACAACCAGAATACAAGGGAGTAGCAGTCATGCTTCAGTTATTTAAAGCTCTGGTTAGACTACACCTGGAGCACTGTGAGCAGTTCTGGGTACCAACATTAAGAAGCATATATTGGTCTTGGAGGGAGTGCTGCGTAGATTTAGCAGAATGATACCTAGACCTGAAGGGTTAAGCTACAAGGAGAGGTTAATCAAACTAGGGTTGTATTCCCTTGAATTTAGATTTGATCAAAGTTTTCAAGATATGATGGAGAACAGACAGGGTAGATAGAGAGAAACTATTTGCACTGGTTGGGGAGTCTAGGCCTGGGGATATTGTATAATAATTACAACCAGAACTTTCAGGAGTGAAATTCCTCACACAAAGGGTGGTAGGAAGATGTCTGGAACTCTCTTCCACAAACAGCAATTGACACTAGATCAATTGTTAAATTTATGTCTGCGATTGATAGATTTTTGTTGACTAAAGGTATTAATACATATCGGGCAAGGGCAGGTATGTGGTGTTAGAATGGAGATCAGCCATGATCCCATTGAACGGTGGAATAGGCTAAATGCTCTATTCCTGTGTTCCTACAGCAGAGAAGGTTAAGATGTGATTTAATAGAGATGTTCAAAATCATACAGAGTTTCATCGAGTGAATAATGAGAAACTGTTTCTAGCAGCTGAAGGCTTGGTATCCAGAGGACATGGTTCGATGTTTCTATGGACAGACTTGAGGTAACTGACAAAAGAGCAAGAGGTGAGATCAGGAAGATTTTTTACACAGTGAGTTGTTGTGATCTGGAATGTGCTGGCTGAAAGGGCGGTGGAAGCAGATTCAATCGTAACTTTCAAAAAGGAATTTGATAAAACCGCAGAAAATGTCAGGGCTATGGAGAAAGAGTAGGGGTGTGGGACTGATTGGATAGCTCTTTCAAAGAGACAGCACAGGAATAATGGGCTGAATGACCTCCTTCTGAGCTGTGTGACTTTTTAACATCATTTAAGAGGGAACTGGATAAGTATTTGAAAAGGGATATATAGCAGGTGGGGAAAGAGGTGACGAACTGGGATCAGAGTAGACAGTTCAAGTCGAAGGGCTAGAACTGGCACAGGGTCGATGAGTCGAAACTTTAATGGTGAAAGTTGCATCAATTGGTTTCCCTAAGCAAGGAAATATAAAAGGAATGTGGTAGGTTTCCTGCCCTGAGCCCTCTCAGAAAGTGTCAGTAATTCTCTACAGTCTGAGGTCTGCAATACGTGGCCTCAGAACCTGCTGATTTCTCTGCTTCGGCAGCAGTGCCTCCATGGCCAAATAGTCTGTCAATACTCAGTGTCCGAGCAGACACATGGAGAACACACCACTGAGATGAGGTAAAGGTGGGTCACTGGAATTCTGGGGAACTGCCCTCCCACTGCAACATTTGATTCCATGGTCTTGTTTTGGCCATTTAGTTTGGCAAAGTGGGTGCTGACTCCCCCCACATATGTGAGCAGTGTGCCGGAGCAGGTTCCTGATACACCTGGTTTGTCCTAATGTGACAGAGTCGCCCTGTTAACAACACACAGCCATCTGTACCTGACCTGCGAGAGGGGAACTCTGCAGATCTGGATTCTCCAGCCTTTGCTGTAGCTGCTGCAGAAGTCTGTCCTAATGTGTTCCTTAGACACAGGCACATCATATATCCCTGGATCAGCCCCCCTATCCCGATAAAGATCACCAGAAAACACTAGGGGAGGCCTCACACAGTGGGCTAGCGGCCCAGGTTTATTTTGTGGGCCCAAGTGGAGCAGCACATCCATATGAAAGTTTACTAATTCCTGGGCCATAGTGTGAGCAGCTTCCAGAGGTCCCTGTAAGAGGCACTGGTCAGCCCAGTCACTGCCTGGTGCAAGTGGGAAGAGAGTGAGAGACAAACACTCCATGCACTTGTACCTCAAAATGACAATCAGGTCCTATGTCAAGCTCAAGGAACTGGATCTATTTACTTTAGAATAGTAGAGGCGACCTGTTAGAGGTTTATAAATAAAAAAAATAAAGGACTGGATAATATCTCTATTGAAAGATTATTTCAGTTTAACATAAGAACATAAATAGGAGATGGAGTAGGCCATTCAGCCCTTCAAGCCTGCTGTGGCATTCAACAAGACCTTGGCTGATCTTCCACCTCAGCTACACCTTCCCGCCCTATCCCCACATCCTCTGATTCACTTCGTGCCCAAACATCTATCAATTTCAGTCTTGAATACACTCAACGACTGAACATCCACAGCTCCCTGGGGTAGAGAATTTCAAAGATTCACAACCCTTTGAGAGAAGACATTTCTCCTCATCTCAGTCATAAATGGCTGACCCCTTATTCTGTGACTGTAACTCCATGTTCAAGACTCCAGGGAATGTAGGCCTAGTCTACTCAATCTCACCTCACAGGACAATCTCCTCATCCCAGCAACTAATCCAGTGAGTTTTCGTTGTACTCTCTCTAAGGCATGTCTATAACATTTGATCTATGTATCTCCTTCAATCGCTTAAGGGGGTTAGAGAGGAATTTTCCAGGTTATTTTCTTTTTCTTATTGACCCTGTGTTTTTCTGTTTGTTTAACTCTCTCGGAGATTACATTGCTGTGGACTGGGGGCAGGGATATTGCAGAGGAGGGATGAAGTGTTTAGTTATGATGCTCCGACCATCATTCTATGTGGAGCAGGCTTGATGGACAAGCTGGTCTTCTCTTGCCTGTCAATTCTGTATGTTTGTATGTCAGGGACACATACAATACGGGTTAGATGCAGAGTAAAGCTCCCTCTACACTGTCCCATCAAACACTCCCAGGACAGGTGCAGCATGGGATTAGATACAGAGTAAAGCTCCCTCTACACTGTCCCATCAAACACTCCCAGGACAGGTACAGCACGGGGGTTAGATACAGAGTAAAGCTCCCTCTACACTGTCCCATCAAACACTCCCAGGACAGGTACAGCATGGGGGTAGATACAGAGTAAATCTCCCTCTACACTGTCACAACAAACACTCCCCAGACAGTGTTTAGATACAGCAACAGCAACTTGCATTTATATAGCGCTTTTAACATAGTGGAATGTCCCAAGGCACTTCACAGGAGCCTATCAATCAAAATTTGCCACCGAGTGACATAATATTAGGCCAGGTGACCAAGA
This sequence comes from Heterodontus francisci, assembly GCF_036365525.1. Lineage (NCBI taxonomy): Eukaryota > Metazoa > Chordata > Chondrichthyes > Heterodontiformes > Heterodontidae > Heterodontus > Heterodontus francisci. Next base: position 14,310,720 of record NC_090396.1, read on the forward strand.
GCTTGGTCAAAGAGATAGGTATTAAGGAGCCTTTCAAAGGACACAGAGGTACAGAGGCAGAGAGGTGTAGGGAAGGTATTCCAGAACTTGGGGCCTAGTCAACTGAAGCCACGACCACCGATGGTGGATCAATTAAAATTGGGGATGCTCAAGAGGCCAGAATTAGATGAACACAGACATTTGGAGGATTGTAGGGCTGAAGAACGTTAAAAAGATAGGGAGGGGCGAGGCCATGGAGGGATTTGAAAACACAGATGAGAATTTTAAAATCGAGGCGTTGCCGACCAGAAAGCAATGTAGAATAGCGAGCACAGGGATGATAGGTGAATAGGACAGTGTGAGGAAGGACACAGGCACCAGAGTTTTGGATGAGCTCAAGTGTACAGAAGGTGTAATGTGAGAGGCTGGTCAGGAGACCATTGGAATAGTCCAGCCTAGATGCAACAAAGGCATAGGTTAGATACAGAGTAAAGGTCCCTCTACACTGTCCCATTAACCATCCTGCTCTTCCTCAAATAATGAAATGGGAATCTTTTCTATCCACCTGAGAGGGCAGATGGGGCCTCAGTCTAACACCTCATCCTGAATTCTCTGATTTAAGTGTCAGCCTGGATTACGTGCTTATCTCTCTGGAATAAGACTTGAACCCATAACCTTCTGACTCAGAGGCTAGAGTGATACCACTGAGCTACAGTTGACACCTTGGGGAGAAAGATGACTATTTAATGCCCATATTTACACTATACTGAAGGGCACAATGGCTGATTCTGTCTTATTGTGATTCCACTGTCTATCTGCATAATATGACTAAACATTATTATTTTTTTAAGTTGTGCAGGACACACATTTCCTGTCCACAAGGCTTACTTCCTGCAATCATGATTTATGGTCATGCTTTTCTGTCAACAATTCCCATTAAAAATTTGTATGTCAACATTGCCAATTCGATTTTGCTGTTATAATTGTCACAATGTAGTTGCAGCCTCTGGCTACTAGGTGGATTTGTGGCATGAGTTTCTGAAGGCCCTCTCTTTCAACTTCAGTTGCCCCTTGTATATAAAAATAGTAATTACTGACTGTGGATAACTATTAGCATGGCATTTTATACAAGATACCATGACACATAGTAACACAGCGACTAATGGTGACAGCATACAATAGCATAGAAATACAAACATTAAAAAAATGTGGAATTTCTTCTGGCCTTAGCCAAGCTGCTGTTGCAATATTGTGTACAGTTTGAGGCCCTTTGTTATCGGAAGCATAAAGCAATGTAAATGTGTAGTGTAGATTCACCAGGATGTCACTGAGGATGGAAGTATGAGGTAGGGGGTGTTACAATTACGTACCTGAAGAAATTAGGGATTTACTCCTTCGAGCTGAGCAGGTTAATGGGCCAACCTGGTAGAAAGTTTCAAGATCATGAAGCGTGACTAGTGAAAGAGTATTTCCACTGGTAACACGAGGGAACAAATTAAGATAAAAGAATTAATGGGGAGATTAGAAAACATTCTTCATTATTGGTGGTTGGAGTGTCAGATTCCTGATGGGCTGAATAGCCTGCTTCTGTGCTAGAACATTCACTGGCTCTACTTGCTGATTATAATAATATATTGTCATGCGTACAAGAAGTGCGACAATGAAAAATTATGGATGAAAACTGAAAAGTTATAAAAATTGGCTTTGTCTTTTAAAAATTGAACTTTTCTTATAAAAAGTGAACAATGTGCTTCAAAATGTCCACCAACGGTAAAAGACTTTGCCTTTGTATATTCAGACTATCTGATGGGGCAAAAGAATATCTTCAAAGTTAAGAGGTATCAATTGCACCCATCCTACACTCAACTTGAAATATTCCCAAATTGAATGGGTTCTTCTGAAACAAAGAAGATGTGAGTAGCCACATCCTGGACCATTGTCAGTCACTAAAGGGAGAAAATACCTGGTGCCCAGCAGAGTCGAGATTTAACAAACTTTTACCTTAAAAACCATCCCGTAAGAGAGAGACCCCAAAAGAAGCATCCAAGAAGCTTTTCCAGCTCAAGGGGCTGGGATAATTCCAACAAGCTAGAAGGGGTGCGCCCTGCTGTAGGATTCTACATCTACACTTATACAGTAGTGAATCTAGCAATGCAAAACTGGGCATCCATGAGGCGCTGTGGGCCATCAGCAGCAGCAGTGGAATTGTACTCAACCACAATCTGTAACCTCATGGCCCGGCATATCCCCCACTCTACCATTACCATCAAGCTGGGGGATCAACCTGGTTCAGTGAAGAGTGCAGAAGGGCATGCCTGGAGTAGCACCAGGTATACCTCAAAATGAAGTGTCAACCTGAAGCTACAACACAGGACTACTTGCGTGTCAAATAGCGTAAGCAGCATGCAATAGACAGAGCTAAGCAATCCCATAACCAATGGATCAGATCTAAGCTCTTCAGTCCTGCCACATCCAGTTGTGAATGGTGGTGGAAAAGCAAACAACTAACTGGAGGAGGAGGCTCCACAAATATCCCCATCCTCAATGATGGGGGAGCCCAGCACATCAGTGCGAAAGATAAGGCTGAAGCATTTGCAACAATCTTCAGCCAGAAGTCCTGAGTAGATGATCCATCCCGGCCTCCTCCTGAAGTCCCCAGCATCACAGTTGCCAGTCTTCAGCCAATTCGATTCACTCCACGTGATATCAGGAAATGACTGAAGGCACTGGGTACTGCAAAGGCTATGGGCCCTGACAACATTCCGGCAATAGTACTGAAGACCTGTGCTCCAGAACTTGCCACACCCCTAGCCAAGCTGTTCCAGTACAGCTACAACACTGGCATCTACCCGGCAATATGGAAAATTACCCAGGTATGTCCTGTACACAAAAAGCAGGACAACTCCAACCCAACCAATTACCGCCCCATCAGCCTACTCTCAATCATCAGTAAAGTGATGGAAGGGGTCGTTAACAGTGCCATCAAGTAGCACTTGCTTAGCAATAACCAGCTCAGCGACGCTCAGTTTGGATTTCGCCAGGGCCAGTCAGCTCCTGACCTCATTACAGCCTTGGTTCAAACATGGACTAAAGAGCTGAACTCAAGAGGTGAGGTGAGAGTGACTGCCCTTGACATCAAGGCAGCATTTGACCGCGTATGGCTTCAAGGAGCCCGAGCAAAACTGGAGTCAATGGGAATCAGGGGAAAAACTCTCCGCTGGTTGGAGTCATACCTAGCGCAAAGGAAGATGGTCGTGGTCATTGGAGGTCAATCATCTCAGCTCCAGGACATCACTGCAGGAGTTCCTCAGGGTAGTGTCCTAGGCACAACCATCTTCAGCTGCTTCATCAATGACCTTCCTTCAATCATAAGGTCAGAAGTGGGGATGTTCGCTGATGATTGCACAATGTTCAGCACCATTCGTGACTCCTCAGATACTGAAGCAGTCCATGTAGAAATGCAGCAAGGCCTGGACAATATCCAGGCTGGGACTGATATATGGCAAGTCATATTTGTGGCACACAAGTGCCAGGCAATGACCATGTCCAACAAGACAGAATCTAACCATCTCCCCTTGATTCAATGGCATTACCATCGCTGAATCCCCCACTATCAACATCCTGGGGATTACCATTGACCAGAAACTGAACTGGAGTAGCCATATAAATACCATGGTTACAAGAGCAGGTCAGAGGATAGGAATCCTGCAGCAAGTAACTCACCTCCTGACTTCCCAAAGCCTGTCCACCATCTACAAGGTACAAGTCAGGAGTGTGATGGAATACTCTCCACTTGCCTGCTGGATGCAGCCATGTCCATTTGATTGGCAGCCCATCTACAAACATTCACTCCCTCCACCACCGACGCACAGTGGCAACAGTGTGTACGATCTACAAGATGCACTGCAGCAACACACCAAGGCTCCTTATACAGCACCTTCCAAACTCGCGACCTCTACCAATTAGAAGGACAATGGCAGCAGATGTATAGGAACGCCACCACCTGCAGGTTCCCCTCCAAGCCACACACCATCCTAACTTGGAACTATATCGCTGTTCCTTCGCTGTCGCTGGGTCAAAATCCTGGAACTCCCTTCCTAGCAGCATTGTGGGTGTACCATCCCCACATGGACAGCAGCGGTTCAAGAAGGCATCTCACCACCACCTTCTCAAGGGAAATTAGGGATGGGCAATAAATGCTGGACTAGCCAGAGCCGCCCACATCCCAAGAATGAATTTTTAAAAAATTAGAAGTGACCCATTGTCTTCAAACTGAACTTTCAACCAAGAGAGAAACCTACAAAGACCTCAGGCCTGCAACCAATGAGAATTTGACTTTCGAGAGAATTCAATAGGTTTACCATGAACCCTGAAACCTAACCCTCCCCCTCTCCACTTGTCATCGTTTGCCCGTTTTCCTCTCCGTCTCTTCGTGTGTGTGTGTGTGTGTGTGTGTGTGTGTGTGTGTGTGTGTGTGTGTGTGTGTGTGTGTGTGTGTGTGTGTGTGTGTGTGTGTGTGTGTGTGTGTGTGTACGTTTGCGAGTGAATGCATGAGTGGATGTGGTTGTGATAATTTCAGGTGAAGGCACATTGATCAATAAATAATTAATTTTCTGTTTTAAACCCACAAGTAAACCTGTCGCTGTCTGTTTATTTGAAAAATAAAACAAAAAGGGGTTAAACCCCAGTAACAAACACTTGCTGTGGTCAGGTGGTGGGGGTTAAACAAATGGAACCACCCACAGCCCTCAGTACATGGCTATGGCAATATACTAGTTGTATAACAGTAAATATAGGAACATGGAAAATAGGAGGAGGCCATTCAGCCCTTCGAGCCTGTTCCGCCATTCCCTTACTGATCTGTATCTCAACTCCATTTACCCACCTTGGTTCCATAACCTTTAACTCTCTTGCCTAACAAAAATCTATCAATCTCAGTTTTGAAATTTTCAATTGACCCCTAGACTCAACAACCTCTTGGGTGGAGAGTTCCAGATTTCCATTACCGTTTGTGTGAAGAAATGCTTCGTGACCTCACCCCTGAACAGCCTGGCTCTAGTTTCAAGGTTATGCCACTTTGTTCTGGACTCCCCATTCAGAGGAAATAGTTTCTCTCTATCTAACCTATCAAATCCTCTAATCAATTTAAACACCTTAAATAGCTCACCCCTTTATCTTCCAAACTGAAGGGAATACAAGTCTACTCTATGCAAAATAAACCTTTATAAATCGCCAGTTAGGCCTCAGCTGGAGTACTGCTCCAATTCTGGACACTACACTTTCGGAAGGATGTTAAGACCTTGGAGAGGGTATAAAGCAGTTTTACTAGAATGGTACCAGGGACAAGGGTCTTCAATTATGTGGAGAGACTGGAGAAACTGGGATTATTCCCTTTAGAGCAGAAAAGATTAAGGGGAGATTTAATAGGGTGTTAAAATTTTGAGGTGTTCTGATAGAGTTTTTAGGGAGAAACTGTTTCCACTGGCAGGAGGGTCGGTAACCAGTGGACACTGATTTAAGATATTGGCAAAAGAACCAGTGGGGAGATGAGGAAAATTTATTTTACACAGTGAGTTGCTGTGATCTGGAACGTGCTTGCCTGAAAGGACGGTGGAAGCAGATTCAATAGTAACTTTCAAAAGGGAATTAGAAAAATAGAGTCATAGAGTCAATCGTGTCCATGCCGGCCATCAAGCACCTACCCATCCTAATCCCATTTTCCAGCACTTGGCTCCTAGCCTTGCATTCTATGGTGTTTCAAGTGCTCATCTAAATACTTCTTAAATGTTGTGAGGGTTCCTGCCTCTACCACCTCTTCAGGCAGTGTGTTCCAGATTCCAATCACCCTCTGGGTGAAAGAATCTTTCCTCAAATCCCCTCTAAACCTTCTTCCCCTTACCTTAAATCTATGCTCCCTGGATACTGACACCTCTGCTAAGGGAAAAGGTTTCTTCCGATCTAATCTATCAATGCCCATCATAATCTTGTATACCTCAATCATATCTCCCCTCAGTCTTCTCTGCTCTAAGGAAAACAACCCTAGCCTATCCAGTCTCTCTTCATAGCTGAAATGCTCCAGCCCAGGCAACATCCTGGTGAATCTCCTCTGCACCCTCTCCAGTGCAATCACATCCTTCCTATAGTGTGGTGCCCAGAACTGTACACAGAACTCCAGCTGTGGCCTAACTAGCATTTTGTACAGCTCCATCATAACCTCCCTGCCCTTATATTCTACGCCTCGGCTAATAAAGGCAAGTATCCCATATGCCTTCCTAACCACCTTATCTACCTGTGCTGCTGCCTTCAGTGATCTATGGACAAGTACACCAAGATCCCTCTGACCTTCTGTACTTCCTAGGGTCCCACCATCCATTGTATATTCCCTTGCCTTGTTGGTCTTCCCAAAATTCATCACCTCACACTTCTCAGGATTAAATTCCATTTTCCACTGCTCCGCCCATCTTACCAGCCCATCTATATCATCCTGTAATCTAAGGCTTTCCTCCTCACTATTTATGATACCACCAATTTTCGTATCATCTGCAAACTTACTGATCAGACCTCCTATATTCACGTCTAAATCATTAATCTACACTCCAAACAGTAAGGGTCCCAGCACCGATCCCTGCGGTACACCATTGGTCACAGGCTTCCACTCACAGAAACAACCCTCGACCATCACGCTCTGCCTCCTGCCTCTAAGCCAATTTTGGATCCAATTTACCAAATTGCCCTGAATCCCATGGGCTCTCACCTTCTTAACCAATCTCCCAATACTCGAAACGAAAAAAATAGCAGGGTTGGGATGAGGGAAGAGCTGAGGGTGGTATGGGGGAGGGGGGGTGAGTGAGACTAATTGGATAAGTCTTGAGATAAAAACCAACATTCCATGAGATTTTCACTATTTTCTGTATCTATTACTGATTTCTGTACTTGGATCCCTGAATCTCTCTGCTTCTCCACAGTTCCTAGCTTCTCACCATTTAGAAAGAACTCTGATCTATCTTTCCCAAGTCCAAAGTGTACATCCTTCCACTACCCCACATTGGACTCCATTTACCACAGCTTTGCCCACTCATGTAGTCTATCAATGTCCCTTTGCAATATCCTGCTCCCATCTATGCTATTTACTGTGCAGCCTAACAGTGTTTCAGCAAACGTAGATAAACAGTTCTCTATTCCTACACCCAAGTCATGTATAAATATAGGGGAAAGCTGCTATTGGGGGACACTGCTACTATTGCCTGTGGGATTTGTATAATATATATAGATTATTCCACAATATAACTGATGAGTGCCAGGGTATTCGAGCACGATCTTGCCCAGCATTTTCTTAATGCTACTGACTGCATTCTGATCTGTCCTGGCTGAATTATATAATATTTACACACTGGCTATTGTATCTCAGTAATTAGCAGCTGGTTCTCACTCAGTAAACCTACAAAGATTATGTCACAGTCATTAATATTTCAGTGTGGGCCTCTCTGCATCAGGAGACACTGACTGTCACTCGCACTGGGAGAAAGCAGTGTGAAGAATGGCCTGGGAGCTGTACACAACACAAGGTCACAAGTTTAATCCTCAGTCTGAACTGAAAGAGCTGGCCCATGTTAGCTCAGTGGCTGTGCCACGATGATCTGCCTCAGTTACAACTGGGCCAGGGACTGGAGAAATCAGCACCTGATCAGACAAGGTCTTTCTGTAACTCCTTTTCCAAACTGTCTCCGTTCCCACGGTTTAGCTAAACACCTCCCTTGTGCGCAGCGAGGCTCTATACCCACTGAATAAATCACAAGGCGCGATCATGAGAGTGATGCAGCTCAGGATCCACATTACAACACAACACAGGGACTGATGCAAAGGCAATTTGCAGCCATCACCCCTCCTTTCCCCACCCCTCCACTCATCTCTCCTCTCCCCTCCAAAGGCACTGGCTGTTCTGAGGGGTACAGGTTTTATCGGTGCCAGCCACCCTCCAGCCCCTTCATGGATGCACCCGAGCGGGCTATTCGAGCACAGACAGCATCACAGCTGAGCCCAATCCTGTCCTCAACCTGCTTTAACAACTTCATGTTTGAATGAATTTGAAAACAGCGCACTTACATTTGAACATAAGGTCAGTGCGAAAACAACAAAATGTTTCAGGAAACTTCTCAATGCGAAGGGAGATTCAGTTATGTGGAGGGACTGGAGAAACTACGCCTTCGAGCAGAGAAGGTTAAGGGGAGATTGATATAGGTGTTGAAAATCATGAATGGTTTTGAGAGAGTTAATAAGGAGAAACTGTTTCCAGTGGCAGGAGGGTCAGTGACTGGAGGACACAGAGTTAAGAAGGTTGGCAAAAGAGATAGTGGGGAGATAAAGAATACTTTTGTTGTGATCTGGAATGCACTGACTGAAAGGGCAATAGTAACTTTCAAAAGGAAATTGGATAACTAAAAAGAAAGATTTGCATTTATATAGCACTTTTCATGACCAGACATCTCAAAGTGCTTTACAGCCCATGAAGTACTTTTAAACTGTAGTCACTATTGCAATGTAGGAAAAGCAATTTGTGCACAGCAAGCTCCCACAAAGAACAATATGATAATGACTAGATAGTCTGTTTTTGTGATGTTGATTGAGGGAGAAATATTGGCCAGGACACCGGGGAGAAACTCCCCTGCTCTTCTTTGAAATCGTGCCATGGGATCTTGTACACCCACTCAAACAAATAGATAGGACCTCAGTTTACTGCCTTGTCCGAAGGATAGCACCTCCAACAGTGCAGCACTCCCTCAGTACACCCCACTGGAGTGTCAGCCTTGATTTTTTGGAGTGGGAGGTGAACCCCAAAGAGATAGGAGTGCTCCCAACTCAGCCATGGCTGACACTAATACCTGAAACACTTGAAAAGAAAAAAAAATTGCAGGGGAAGGAAAGAAAAGAAAATTTTGTTTCAGAGCTAATAAAGTGCTTTAGAAATGTGGTTACTGTTGTAACATAGGAAAGTGCAAGGGAGTGGGGCTAATTGGACAGCCCTTTGAAAGAGCCAGCACAGGCACAATGGGCCGAACAGTCTCCTTTTATGCTGTAGGATTATTTGAGTCAGTGGGAGATAAAAGATGCAACACAAACAACCTTAGAGTGATCACCGAGTGTGAGAGCTCTCTGGCAGGATGACTTACCCTCTGCTGACAATCAGCCGCAGTGCCTCCAGATTACCGTGGTAAACTGCCCAGAGAGTGGGAGTCATTCCATCCTCATCAGGGGAGTTCAGCTCCTTCTTGGTGGCCTCCTTTAGTAGATCCAGGTAACCATCCCGAGCTGCTTTGTGATATCTGTCGCTCATTGCGCTGCCTGCAGCTCCCGGGGAGGCATCGGGGGTCTGTTAACAAACAGAACCATGGAGAGGGCCAGGTGAGAGGCACAGGGTTCAGGAGCTACGACTAGTAGCAGCTGCACTCTGCGGATGAGTGCTGGACATCTGAGCAGGTAAACAGAAGCCCAGAGACTGATACTGGAGACTGCCCTCCCGGCATACCATCGGGTCCTAGTGCACCCAGACTCAGAATCCAATCATCCCAGGAAACCCATGTCTTAAGTACTTCACTGTTGGAATGATATACAAGAGCTTAATGATTCCACCAGACATTTCTTTATTATGTGTTGGCATTTAACGGGTACTAAACACAATGCTCAGTGTGGAGTTTTGTCTGGTTACACCCCGTGAGGTGCCTCCAGATGTTCTGGAAAGCTAAAGGCAGTATATAAATACACATTGTTGTTATTATTTGCATTGCCCAGGATCTAGACATTACCCAGGATCTACACATGACACAGGATCCTACTCAAGGTTGACACCCTCCCTAGGATGTGGGAGTGTTTGATGAGACAGTGTAGAGGGAGCTTTACTCTGTATCTAACCCAGTGCTGTACCTGTCCTGGGAGTGTTTGATGGGACAGTGTAGAGGCAGCTTTACTCTGTATCTAACCCTCACTGTAAGTGTTTCCTGATGTCACCCCTGAACTGTGTAGCTCTAATTTTAAGATTATTCCTCTTTGTTCTGGTCTCCCTCCACCAGAGGAATTAGTTTCTATCGACCCTATCAACTCCTTTAAACATCTTAAACCCTTTGATTATATCACTCTTTAACCTTCTAAATGAAAGAGATATGAGGGTACAGAGACACAAATCTCTAAAAGTAGCAGCCCAGGTTAATAAGATCATTTAAAAAGAGCAAACAAAGCACTGGGATCATTTCTAGAGGGGTAGAATTGAAAAGACAAGAAGTTATGTTAAATGTATATAGTATGGTTAGATCACACTCCAAGTTCTGTCAACAGTTCTAGTCTCCATATTAGAAAAAAGATATTTGGGGAAAAATTTGTTAAGGCCCCTTTTTGGGTGCAGGGATCATGATTCGTGACCTGCCCATGCCTGTTGCAATGGAGGCAGTCAGCACACAAACTTTGTGCCTCCTCCTCATTTGCATGATTTATGCATGCGGTGCAGTGCGACCCACATCGCTGTCTGGCTGCACGTTCGACAGGGGATCTAATAGCATGCAAGGCTAGCCCATGTTCCACTCTTAAAGGCAGTCTGTCCTTCTCAAAGGGAAGCTGCACTGAATCATAGGAGGCTGCTGCCGTCTGTCAGTGCTGCAACTGGAGGGAAGGGAAATGGAACATCAGGGCAGAGAGAGAGGGCTCCCAGGTTCATGGATCCGGAATTGGAGGCCTTAGTCATGGAGGTGAACAGAAGGAGATAGGCCATGTTTCTGTTGGGGACCAGGAGACCCTCAAGGGATGCTCTCCAAAGGGTTAGGCAGCAGATGGCCACAGAAGTGAATTCCCAGAGCCTGGCCTCAAGGATCTGGCAGAACTACTGGAAGGAGTTTAATGACCTCATGTGTGTGGTCAAGATCACTGAATGCTTCTTCACATGGCATCTCCTACCCACCACACGACCAACCTAGCCTGCTACTCAAAGCACCACATCCCATCACTCAGCCAGCAGCAACTCCCAAAACTCAGGACTAATATTCAATGCTCCACCTCACCCTCACTCATCTTCCAATGACGCCAGCCTCAAACCCACTTCTCGCTGTCTCCACATACTATCAGCTGTTCAGCTGTGGCAGGCACATTACCCAAACACAGAGCAACATAATCACTGACATTGTGCCTTCTTTCTTGCGGGACAAGACGGCAATACAAGGGAGCAGTAGAGAGCGGGTGGTGGGCCAACAGGCCTCCACCTCCTGAGCGCAGCGGAGGATTTGATGCTTTGCATCATGGGATCGGCTATGACATCCATTGCATCCAGCATCACCGAGAACACTGAGGATGGCGGTATGTTCCTGCCCTATGCCCCTTCGCAACTCCCACCTCACTCTCATCCCACTACATGTCATGATGTGCAAGCTGCAGTTTGTGTGACCATGACATGACCGGGAGTTCCAGCAGTTTGAAAGAGGCTGCGAGAGACCAGGGACAGAGCGAGACCGAACGGACCTGCGAGGAGACAGGCACCGGCGAGCGGGAGTTCCATACTCTCACACACTCTCACAGGGACAGTGAGAGTGCTCCACGACTGACATCACAGTTCAGAAAGTGATGTGTTGCAAGGGCAGGCAGCTGATTGGTAAGTAGGAACTGGTGGGTATTTCTACTTTTTTACTACTTTTAATAACTGAAGTGAAAGTAAAGGTAGGGAATTTAGATTGTAGTAGGCAGTGTTTGGAGTGGAATAAGGTCCATAGTGTAATTAATTAGTACTCTAAATTAAAGGGAGTAACTAAGCAGCTTAATCTAAGGCTAAGCCATGGCAGGAGAGCTCAGCCCCGTGGCATGCTCCTCCTGCGCTATGGGAAATCAGGGACACTTCTAGTGACCCTGGCGACCATGTGTGCAGGAAATGTGTCCAGCTGCAGCTACTAGCTGACCGCACTGCGCAGCTGGAGCTGCGGATGGACTCACTGTGGAGCATCCGCGATGCTGAGGACATCGTGGATAGCAGTTTTAGAGAGGTGGTCACACCACAGGTAATGACTGCAGAGGCAGAAAGGGGATGGGTGACCACCAGGAGGAGTAGTAGGCACAGGCAGGTAGTGCAGGAGTACCCTGTGGTCATCCCCCTCTCAAACAGATATATCACTTTGAATACTATTGTGGAGGGCAATGGCCTCCCAGGGGAAAGCAGCAACAGCCAAGTGCGTGGCACCACGGATGGCTGTGCTGCACAGGAGGGGATGAAAAAGAGTGGGAGAGCTATACTGATAGGGGAACAGACAGGTGTTTCTGTGGCCGCAAACGAGATTCCAGGATGGTACGTTGCCTCCCTGGTGCTAGGGTCAAAGATGTCTCGGAGCGGCTGCAGGACATTCTGAAGGGCGAGGGTGAACTGTCAGAGGTCGTGGTACACATTGGTACCAACGACATAGATAAAAAGAGGGATGAGGTCCTGCAATAAGAATGTAGGGAGCTAGGTAGCAGATTAAAAAGTAGGACCTCAAAGGTTGTAATCTCTGGATTACTCCCAGTGCCACATGCTAGTGAGTATAGGAATAGGAGGATAGAGCAGATGAATGCATGGTTGAGGAGGTGGTGCAGGAGGAAAGACTTTAGTTTCCTGAATCACTGGGTCTGTTTCTGGCAAAGGTGGGACCTGTACAAGTTGGACGGGTTGCACCTGAACCAGAATGGGACTAACATCCTGGCTGGGAGGTTTGCTAGTGCTTTTGGGGGGGGGGGGGGGTGGGGGGGTGTTTAAACTAATTTGGCAGGGATACAGAGTGGAAGTGCACTAGGGGGTGATGCTCAGTCAAATATAGAAGAGAAACTGAGTCAGACTGGAAGGCAGAGCAAACATAGACCTGTTAAGTTACAAGTGAAAAATGCAAGGCTGAATTGCATCTATTTTAATGCAAGGAGTCTTACTAGTAAGGCAGATGAACTGAGGGCGTTGATTAGCACATGGGATTATGATATTATTATTATCACAGAGACATGGTTGAGGGAGGGGCAGAACTGGCAGCTCAATATTCCAGGGTATAGAATCTTCAGGCATGACAGGAGAAGGGGTAAAGGAGGAGGTGGTATTGCATTGTTGATCAAGGAGTCAATTACTGCAGTAAGGAGAGATGATACCTTAGAAGGCTCCTCAAATGAGGCCATATGGGTAGAACTTAAAAACAAAAAGGGGGCAATCACTTGGCTGGGAGTGTACTACAGACCCCAAACAGTCAGGGAGAGATAGAGGAGCAGATATGTAGGCAAATCTTAGAGAGGTGTAAAAATAATAGGGTAACAATAGTAGGGGATTTCACCTTCCCCAACATCAACTGGGATAGTCTTAGTGCAAAAGGCTTTAAGGGGGCAGAATTCGTAAAAATGCATACAGGAGAATCTTTTGAGCCAGTACGTAGAAAGTCCTACTAGAGAAGGGGCAGTACTGGACCTAATCCTAGGGAATGAAGCCAGACAAGTGGTAGAAGTGTCAGTGGGGAACATTTCTGGGATAGTGACCATAACTCTGTAAGATTTATGGTAGTTATGGAAAAGGACAAAGATGGACGGAAAATAAAGATACTGAATTGGGAGAAGGCCGATTTCAATATGATAAAACAGGATCTGGCCAAAGTGAACTGGGAGCAGCTACTTGTAGGAAAGTCAACATTAGATCAGTGGGAGTCATTAAAAAAGGAAATAGTGAGAGTTCAGAGCCAACATGTACCCATTAAGGTGAAGGGTAGGATCAACAAGTCCGGGGAACCCTGGATGTCAAGGGATATAGAGTATTGGATCAGGAAAAAAAAGGAGGCTTATGGCAGATTCAGAGCGCTGAAAACAGTGGAGGCCCTGGAAGAGTAAAGAAAGTGTAGGGAGGTATTTAAAAAAGTAATTAGGAGAGTGAAGAGGAGACATAGAAAAACACTGGCAGGGAAGATAAAGAAAAATCCTAAGGCGTTTTATAAGTATACTAAGGGAAAGGGGATAACCAGGAAAAAAGTAGGGCCCATTAGGGACCAAAGTGGCAATCTGTGTGTGGAGCCGGAGGACATAGATGAGGGTTCAAATGATTACTTTTCATTACTTTGCGGGTGGCACAGTGGCGCATTGGTTAGCACCGCAGCCTCACAGCTCCAGGGACCCAGGTTCAATTCTGGGTGCTGCCTGTGAGGAGTTTGCAAGTTCTCCCTGTGACCGTGTGGGTTTTCACCGGGTGCTCCGGTTTCCTCCCACAGCCAAATACTTGCAGGTGATAGGTAAATTGGCCGTTGGAAATTGCCCCTAGTGTAGGTAGGTGGTAGGGAATATGGGATTACTGTAGGGTTAGTATAAATGGGTGGTTGTTGGTCGGCACAAACTCAGTGGGCCGAAGGGCCTGTTTCAGTGCTGTATCTCTAAATAAATAAATCTGTGTTCACTATGGAGAAGGATGTTGTAGACATAGAGATCAGGGAGGGGATTGTGATTTACTTGAACATATTAGCATTGAAAGGGAGGAAGTATTAGCTGTTTTAATGGGCTTAAAAGTGAATAAATCCCCAGGCCAAGATGAGATGGATGTGAGGCAAGGGAAGAGATTGCAGGGGCTCTGACACAAATTTTCAAATCCTCTCTGGACACAGGAGAGGTACCAGAGGATTGGAGGACAGCGAATGTGGTACCATTATTCAAGAATGGTAGTAGGGATAAACCAGGTAATTACAGGCCAGTGAGTCTAACATCAGTGGTAGGGAAACTTTTGGAAAAAATTCTGAGGGACAGGATTAATCTCCACTTGGAGAGGCAGGGATTAATCATGGCTTTGTCAGGGGGAGATCGTGTCTGACTAACTTGATTGAATTTTTTGAGGCAGTGACGAAATGTGTAGATGATGGTAAAGCAGTTGATGTAGTCTATATGGACTTCAGTTAGGCTTTTGATAAGGTCCCGCATGGGAGATTGGTTAAGAAGGTAAGAGCCCATGGGATCCAGGGCAATTTGGCAAATTGGACCCAAAATTGGCTTAGTGGCAGGAGGCAGAGGGTGATGGTCGAAGGTTGTTTTTGCGAGTGGAAGCCTGTGACCAGTGGTGTACCGCAGGGACCGGTGCTGGGACCCTTACTCTTTGTAGTGTACATTAATGATTTAGATCTGAATATCGGAGGTATGAACAGTAAGTTCGCAGATGACACGAAAATTGCTGGTGTCATAAATAGTGAGGAGGAAAGCCTTAGATTACAGGACAATATAGATGGGCTGGTAAGATGGGTGGAGCAGTGGAAAATGGAATTTAATCCTGAGAAGTGTGAGGTGATGAATTTTGGGAGGACCAACAAGGCAAGGGAATATACAATGGATGGTGGGACCCTAGGAAGTACAGAAGGTCTGAGGGACCTTGGTGTACTTGTCCATAGATCACTGAAGGCAGCAGCACAGGTAGATAAGGTGGTTAGGAAGGCATATGGGATACTTGCCTTTATTAGCCAAGGCATAGAATATAAGAGCAGGGAGGTTATGATGGAGCTGTATAAAATGCTAGTTAGGCCACAGCTGGAGTACTGTGCACAGTTCTGGTCACCACACTATAGGAAGGATGTGATTGCAATGGAGAGGGTGCAGAGGACATTCACCAGGATGTTGCCTGGGCTGGAGCATTTCAGCTATGAAGAGAGACTGGATAGGCTAGGGTTGTTTTCCTTAGAGCAGAGAAGGCTGAGGGGGGACATGATTGAGGTGTACAAAATTATGAGGGGCATTGAAGGTTAGAAAGGAAGAAACCTTTTTCCCTTAGCAGAGGGGTCAAGAACCAGGGGCAGGAGGTTTAGAGGGGATTTGAGGAAAATTCTTTTACCCAGAGGGTGGTTGAAATCTGGAGCGCACTGCCTGAAGAGGTGGTAGAGGCAGAAACCCTCACAACATATAAGAAGTATTTAGATGAGCATTTGAAATGCCATAGCATACAAGGCTACGGGCCAAGTGCTGGAAAATGGGATTAGAATAGTTAGGTGCTTGATGGACGGCACAGACATGATGGGCCGAAGGGCCTGTTTCTGTGCTGTATAACTCTATGACTCTATGAGTCTATGACTTGTTGCTTCCCAGCCCACACCCTCCATCACTCAACCCGACCCTTCCCTTCTGATTTCACTTTGTATCAGCCCCTCCTTTTAGTTATATGTTATTTCTCACTTCCCTTGCTGGCTGAGGTTCTTTAATTACACAAGTAGAGTTCTTGCCCTTTAGGGGTATGTACAGCTCTTATATTCTACCAAATTCTGCTTTGAAAAGCTCCCGATGTTCAGCCATAGTTTTATCCAGTAATAGTTCTGCCCAATCTACTGTGGTCAATTCCAACCTCGACTCTCCAAAGTGCATCTTACCTAAATTTAAAACCTTGGTTTGTGACTCACCCTCTCCCTCTCAACCCCAATGTTGAATTCTATCATGTTATGGTCAGTTAGCTGGGTGTTCCCTTACTGTTAGATTATAGACTAGTTCTGGCTCATTACCCATCACTATTTCTAATATTTTTTTATATATACAAAGGATCTGTACATTACCCAGGATCCACACACTGCCCAGGATCCATACACCTATCCAGGTTACATACCCCAGCCAAGATACATACAATAGATGCATACATTACCCAAGATCCATACATTACCTAGAATCAGTACCCACACAGGATCCACACATTGCCCAGGATTCATCCATTATCAAGGATCAGATGGGATAATGTAGAGGGAGCTTTACTCTGTATCTAACCCTGGCTGTACCTGCCCTGGGAGTGTTTGATGGGACAGTGTAGAGGGAGCCTTACGCTGTACCTAACCCTTTTGTTTTTACCCCCGTTTTTTTTTAAGGTGACCTTTATACCCCAGGCCCCTTTTATATTTTTTTTATGTCGAGGGGGCCTTTATTCCTCAGGCCCCCTTTATATACACACTTATATTTTTAAAATAACTTTATTAAAACCAGATAAATAAACAAAAAACTCAAATTAAAATGCCATTCTCGGCGTCGACAATGCACTCCAGTCCCTGTGGTGCCCACCGGTCGCTGAAGGCCTCAAGCGTACCGGCGGACACCGCATGCTCCTTTTCCAGGGACACCCGGGCGCGAATGTAACCGCGGAAGAGGGGCAGGCAATCGGGGAGGACGGACCCCCCGACGGCCCGCAACCTGGGCTGGCTGTACCTGCCCTGGAAGTGTTTGATTCTGATCTAAGACTTTAATTCCATTTGTTAGTGACTTGTAATACTATGGTTAACATGTTAGTTTTACATTACAATAGCTACATCAATACAGACATTGTTGCAACAGCGAAATAGAAAAAGTCGAGTAATCATTGACTATTAGCTAAAAATCTCCCATAGACAATGTTACTCCTTTGAACATTTGAAATGCAAATAGCTTTCTGTTCATATGCATTGATATCCCTAATCTTGAGCACAAGTTCATCAAGAATGCTAATTGCAAATTGTGACATAATATATTGTTGTTATAAATCACTCCTGAGTATTGCAACATTCCAAATTTCACATGGCCCCAGTAATTTAGGTCCCATCAAATGGTTGATGTTTATGTGATGTTTATTGGGTTGGTGCTCTGATTTATAGAAGCTTTGCAGGTAATTCTTAGCTGATCCCCACGCTCTCATACGCTGCCCAGTATAAATACTCCACTGATTCAGACCCTTCAGGGACTGTAAAACAAGCAAAACGGGCACTTGTCTCTTGGGCTATCCTGGGTAAGTCATTCAAATGCAGTTTGAATAGTAAAAGTAATGATTGCAGATTAGATTCTTTGCTGGGGGATATGGTGAGAATGGATTGGGGGATTTGGTGAGAATGTGGGGGATATGGTGAGAATGTGGGGGATTTAGTGAGAATGTGGGGGATGTGGTGAGAATGGATTGGGGGATTTGGTGAGAATGTGGGGGATATGGTGAGAACGTGGGGGATTTAGTGAGAATGTGGGGGATGTGGTGAGAATGGATTGGGGGATTTGGTGAGAATGTGGGGGATATAGTGAGATTGGATTGGGGGATTTGGTGAGAATGGATTAGGGGATTTGGTGAGAATGTGGGGGATATGGTGAGAATGTGGGGGATATGGTGAGAATGGATTGGGGGATTTGGTGAGAATGGATTGGGGGATTTGATGAGAATGTGGGGGATACGGTGAGAATGTGGGGGATATGGTGAGAATGGACTGGGGGATATGGTGAGAATATGGGGGATATGGTGAGAATATGGGGGATATGGTGAGAATGGACTGGGGGATATGGTGAGAATGGACTGGGGGATATGGTGAGAATGTGGGGGATATGGTGAGAATGGACTAGGGAATTTGGTGAGAATGTGGGGGATACGGTGAGAATGTGGGGGATATGGTGAGAATGTGGGGGATATGGTGAGAATATGGGGGATATGGTGAGAATGGACTGGGGGATATGGTGAGAATGTGGGGGATATGGTGAGAATGGACTGGGGAATTTGGTGAGAATGTGGGGGATATGGTGAGAATGGATTAGGGAACTTGGTGAGAATGTGGGGGATATGGTGAGAATGGATTGGGGAATTTGGTGAGAATGTGGGGGTATGGTGAGAATGGATTGGGGAATTTGGTGAGAATGTGGGGGATATGGTGAGAATGGACTGGGGGATATGGTGAGAATGAATTGGGGGATATGGTGAGAATGTGGGGGATATGGTGAGAATGTGGGGGATATGGTGAGAATATGGGGGATATGGTGAGAATGGACTGGGGGATATGGTGAGAATGTGGGGGATATGGTGAGAATGGACTGGGGAATTTGGTGAGAATGTGGGGGATATGGTGAGAATGGATTAGGGAACTTGGTGAGAATGTGGGGGATATGGTGAGAATGGATTGGGGAATTTGGTGAGAATGTGGGGGTATGGTGAGAATGGATTGGGGAATTTGGTGAGAATGTGGGGGATATGGTGAGAATGGACTGGGGGATATGGTGAGAATGAATTGGGGGATATGGTGAGAATGTGGGGGATATGGTGAGAATGGACTGGGGGATATGGTGAGAACGTGGGGGATTTAGTGAGAATGTGAGGGAGATGGTGAGAATGTGGGGGATATGGTGAGAATGGACTGGGGGATATGGTGAGAATATGGGGGATATGGTGAGAATATGGGGGATATGGTGAGAATGGACTGGGGGATATGGTGAGAACGTGGGGGATTTAGTGAGAATGTGAGGGAGATGGTGGGAATGGATGGGGGGATGTGGTTTATAAGGAATGGATTCACTAAATGTTGCCCACAGCATACAGAGTAAACCTCCATTTGTGTTGAGAAGGTGGTGGTGATAAAGGGTTGGGTTTGTTGGGCTGAACATTCTTTATGTTCATTAACAATTCAGAAACACCCCAGAATGGCTGACGAAATGATCAACCCTGAAAACACCGACATTACCAATGAGGCAGCACTATCACAGCTGGAAGAATTGGAGAATCCGTGGAGACTTGATAAGGACTATAACTTTCCATCTTCAGCACAAACCCATCCCAGCAAGCACCAAACTCACAGAGGCAGGCTGCTATCTGGCCTGCTGGCCATCAATGCTTTCTTCCTGGTTGCTGCTCTGATCTGTGGAGGGGCTTTCAGTGAAGTGGCAGTGGGGCAGGATGAGGTCCTAATATCTCTCACTGTCGTGATGGTCTTAACTGTCAGCTGGATGCTGTTCTATGTTTTGTGCACCGCTCGACAGAAGCATGCTATTCTTTACAAGGACCCCCATGCTGGACCAGTGTGGCTGAGAGGTATGAAACTACGATGTATGCACCCCCTAATAAATCCGTCATATATTGCTCTGATAAGATTGAATCATATTTCATCCCATTGATACAGTTACATAAAACAGCAAGAAAGGACCTAGTAGCTACACGAACACTCCAATCTCTCGGCCCATTTTATCCCCTTCCACAGTCTCTGTACAAAGTGTCGCTCGTGAATCTCCCACTGCTCCCTCCCACCCCCACACTTAGGGGGTTAAATTGTGGATGGTGTTTGTTGCAGTGATGGACAAGTGGCTCTGAGTGGAATGCCTGCTTATTAAGATGCACTGGGCACGGCCTAACTGCTTTCTGTTACCTTGGCTGCCCTGGAGAGGTCAGTGAACTTTGTCCAGCATTCAGGAGCCAGACAGGAGGTCCTAGACACAGGGTTCACTATGAAGGCCACCTCCTTCCATGGGAATGAGTCATGGCTTCACAGATCTCCTTCCCTTGGGATCCTCCTTTGCCATATTACAGGTTGCAACATCTTGGCCTGGATATTTCTCCAGCCAAAATCGGAAAATCAATGCATGAAGGAAAGTTGGGGTTAAAGGTCAAACACAACATTCATTCCCCACCCACCCCCCCACCCACCCCCCACACCCCCAGAGGACCAGGCCATCCAAGACCAGATGTTCCTGCCACATGTGAATGATGTCAGTGTTAGAGGGGTAGCTGCTCAATTACTCTACCTACCTTCCCATGCCAACCCCAGGAGTCACCAGGATGGAGGTAGGCCCCCGGAGCAGTGGTAGCAATCATGCTCAGGACAATGTGAGCTGAAGAGGTTTAAGTACTGATTTCCTTTCCTCTCTTAAAGTTCCATCAACCCTTTCTAGAGGCCGCTCAGCTCAAAGAGAACCTATCAAATTTCAAAGCTTTTCTTCCCCTTTAACAGTGTTTCCTTCTCTGAGCCGACCTTCATTCACAACAGTGAACTCCCCTTCTGCAGATAGAGATCACACCTGAAGCCCACCCACCGTGTGAAGCAAGTTACAATGTCAAGGCATAAAAGGTCACAGAGCTGAAACGTTGGGCTTTATTTTCAAACGCTCGTGGGGACGAGGCTGGTTGCAAGCGTGCTTTGAAAATAATGCTTCCGGATATAGGGTGATTTAAACTGAGCAGGTCAAGTACATTCCAGTTGCCAGTTTGGCCACTTGTTTGCACCCTGACACGGCTGGCCCTCTGATCTCCTGCCTGCTCCATTCTGCAAGGCAATGGCAAGCTCTGTCATGGCTGCAGTCTGCCTTTGAGCATTGCAATCTGGAGTTGGTTCCTACCTCCATGCAGCATCTGGTACCACCTATTGGGCATCGAGCCCGCCTCCAGCTCAATTGGTGGCTTCCCATTTCAAACAGCGTCACATCAGCGACGCGGGCACAGGACCCGGAAATGATCTGGGCACCACATTCCCAAATCCAGATTGAAAATCTTTCTCCACAGATGCTACCTCACCTGTTGAGTACTTGCAGCATTTTCTGCTTTTATTTCAGATTTTCAGCATCTGCAGTATTTTGCTTTTGTGTCAGTCATTGATCCTGGCCTATGTTCTGATTGGCAGGCGGACTACTGCTGTTTGGAGCTTGCAGTTTGCTGCTCAATGTCTTCAGGATTGTCTATGCTGCCGGATTTGCAGACTGCGAGCATCCGATTAAATTTCTATTTCCTAGCATTCAGATCATATTTATTTTCACACAGGTAAGTGAGGTGCGGACATGTGAACTATACTGTGATTGACTGTGCAGTGACTTCACTGATGCCTGCCTCTGGCAGGGAGCCTCTCTCAGAGGCAGTGTGGGCTGGGGTTGCGGACAATGTGCTGACTTCCTTTGAGGGGGGCCCAGTACAGGATTGGTGAATTTATCCTTTCTATCTGCCCTGTTTTTCTAGATAATAATACAGCTAGTAACAATATCAGCTGTGGCTTTGTTGGCAGCTCTCTTGTCTTTGAACTGCAAGGTTGCGGGTTTAAATCCCGCTCTGTGATTTGAATGTAAAATTCAAGGCTGGTACTCCAGTGCAGTACTGAGGGAGGGCTGCACTGTAAGAGGTGCTGCCTTTTAGGTGAGATGTCAAACTGAGGCCCAATCTGCCCCGCTCAGTTGGAAAAAAAAAAATCCTACAGACTATTTCAATGAAGAACGTGCATCCTGGCCAATATTTATCCCTCAATCCACACCAGTAAAACCAGATTATCTGGTCATTATCTCATTGCTGTTTGTGGGATCTTGCTGTGCATAAATTGGCTGCCTTGATTCCTACATTACAACAGTGACCACACTTCAAAAAGTACTTCATTGGCTTCAAAGTGCTTTGGGACGTCCTGAGGTCGTGAAAGGCACCATACAAATGCAAGTCTTTTTTTTTGTTCCCTTAATCCAGTCATACTTTCTGTGGGTACATTCCAAAGACTGCATTCAGATACAACAGGACATCACAAGGTGAGCTTTTTTGTTTTCATTGACCTTGGTTGCTCCCCCAGGGAGATGATAGCAGCCAGGTAAGGGATGAGCAGTTTTTATGCTTCTTTGGGTAGAGTGGAAAATTTGTTGTTGTTTTGATTAATAGTAAGAAAAATGTTTAATGCCTGTATCTTTCTGAAATTGTCTCACTGGCTCCCAATGTAAGACAAAAATTGCAATTTGCCCCCACCACCACATGAAAATGTTGGACATCCCTGCTTCAAGCCTTTAACCTTGTGTTTTAAAATAACCTAGCAGCTAGTTTAAAGGCTTGCGTTATGGAAACTCATTTTAAAATGGCAAAAGTCACTGAGGGAATGTCTCGAGTTCTGTGCTCTGGCAAGCATTACTTTTATTGACATGTGCAAAGTTGCTGGACTCTTACTTCTACATAAATGTCGCAATTATGCTGCTATCCATTTGGAATCGCATTGTTTCAGAACGTGTATTGAGGGGGAAAACAGGCAAGAAAATCCAAGGAATCTCCAGAAGTCAGCAGTGTAAGTTCCTCATGAATTCAAGAGTACGGTGTAATGGGGCTGAGTGATATTGGCAAAAACAGGATGCCGCTGACCCATATACAATAGTTAGGAAATACAATGTAACGGATAGCTTTAACAAACCTTAATCTATGATGAACTGTCTACGATCCCTTTACAGGATCGATGCTGCATTGGCAGTTTTAAAATCTGTCAGGGAAGACTTAGTAAATATTTATTATGTTTCAGTGACAATGTTAGAAACAGTTATTAACTGATTTTTTTTTAGCAGTGAATTGGATTAAAGGACGAGTTTTCAAATTATGTCAAAGATTGTTAATTGCAATGTGCATCATTTACTGCCCAGTTTGAGGGCAGAAAACCTGAGTGGCCAATGTCATTTGAAAGTTTCCTGTATCATATAATTACATTACGTTAAAAGTCCACCTTTGCTAACAGGTAAGAGATTTGGCTTGGACATAAATTGGTTACTCGAGTACAATCTAAAAGATAGCGACTAAACAATTTGTAACTGAATAATACATGCAGTAACAACTGCTCAACCTTTTGCAGAAAAACTTTCTGTTAATAATTATCTTGTCAGAGCTGAATCAGAATCGACAATGACAGCCTGAGATATAGACGTAAGCAAATTTAAGAGAATCGCTTTATAGGAGGAACTGAAAGGCCCTCTTTATTTGTAAATGTGTTTATCTAATTTTGTCACTCGCTTTGGTGAGTAAATGACATTTTGTCCATGAGAGATTCTGTTGTTTCTGTATTTTAGAATCCAGGACCTAGTTTAACAGCCTGTCAAGATGAATAATCTAGTCTTGGCTACCTACCGTTAATCTCTCTGATCCTTCCTGTCCTACTCTGCTTTTCTGTTTTATATGACTCTTCTGAAGTACTATCTGCTCTATCCTATAAAATTCTCCTGATTTGGAGATCACTGCCCTTTTGTTGACTGCCCTGTCTTCAGACATTTATTACAAGCAGGTGGAGAAGTTGCACCAACAGAGACCATCATGGATTAAGTGACAAAAGCAGTGTGAGAAATGGTCCGTCTTCCTATTGCTGATTTTCTACTGCCTCAATAACCACAATATAACAATCCTCTCTTTGAGTTTCATGGTTTATTGGATATATTTGCACACCTGATAAAATGTGAATCCACAGAGGTCATCCAATAAGGTCCATCTACCACCCCGTGACATGGTGTTGCTATCTCTATTCTGTCAACAAAAGTAATTCACATTGGCATTACATACTATTTTGCTTGCTAGCTAGCTAATACAGTTATGCTGCTCTCCATTGATGTTTGTATGCTTAGCTACTTTATTTATAGGGAGAAATGTGTTTCAAATCGGGCTGTGTTTTGATGGCATTAGATTGGCTATACACTTTATATACAGCTTAATTGCCGCCATGTCTGTGGCTGAGTCAATATTTTTGTCAAATGTCCATGTGCCTACCCCTGGTGACTATATAATGGCAACCAGTTTGCTTAGGGGAGTACTGTGTCAGACTGTGGCATATTCAAGATAATGACCCAATAAATCATCCAGGTGTTGAAGTATGTCAATAAAAACAGGAAGATCACCAGTGAAAGACCATTCCAAAAGATGAGGTTGGGTCCATACTGAAGTCAATAGAGATATTAGGTCAATAACCAAGAATGGATCACAGTTAGATTAGGCTGGAAAATAGAGGTGGTTTTGGAGACCAGAATAGAATAGGGTGGCACAGTGGTTAGCACCGCAGCCTTGCAGCTCCAGGGACCCGGGTTCAATTCTGGGTATTGCCTGTGTGGAGTTTGCAAGTTCTCCCTGTGTCTGCGTGGGTTTTCTCCGGGTGCTCCGGTTTCCTCCCACAAGCCAAAAGACTTGCAGGTTGGTAGGTAAATTGGCCATTATAAATTGCCACTAGTATAGGTAGGTAGTAGGGGAATATAGGGACAGGTGAGGATGTGATAGGAATATGGGATTAGTGTAGGATTAGTATAAATGGGTGTTGATGGTCGGCACAGACTCGGTGGGCCGAAGGGCCTGTTTCAGTGCTGTATCTCTAAACTAAACTAAACTAAACTAAATCCTCTCAAATTGGTCTTTCTAATTTCAGATCCTGAATTGAATGATGAATGAGGGTGCCGTGTGTTCTTTTGTGTTAGTTTGGTTGGTAAAAAGGCCAGGTTGAGCAGGCTGCGGATATGTTTAGTCATGAATGTGAGGTGATTAGAAGTCAGCAGCAAGGCTCCATTTGGGTAGGCTAGACTTTACTTTGCATGGGGACATTCTATGGATCAACTGTTAAATCTAATTGGCAGTTTTGTACCCACGTCCATCTGATGCCTCACAGTTCATTCTTCTGTTTCTGAAAATTCGTCCTTTTCTTTCCCCTGTTCTCCTGAAGACATTGAAACTTGCAGGGGTTCAATTCACAGCTACCTAACAGCCTTCCACTGTCACAGCCAAGTAAGCATCCTAATTGTGGGAGTCAGCGTGGGATTTGTGAGGGGATTTTCCTGGTGAGTTCGGTTCTGCCCTCACTTGCCTGTGCAGCAGAAACATCAGGACCTGCAGGCCTGTAAAGCTTAGTTTCACACCAGGCAGTGCCCTTACTCACTCAGCCAGTGGGGAGCAGCACTTTATTCTCAGCAGATGCTCAGTGCCTTTCATTTAGTTGGTTAAAAGCAGAACAGTCAAAGACTACAGAAGATCTTGAACTCTCCAATTGGTTCTATCTGAGTTACCAGCCTTAATCTAGTGGAACATTGGGCGGAATTCAGGTTAATCAATTGTCTGCCGAGGGGGAGACCAAGATGCAGGGTTGTGGTCATTATCCTTGTTGGTGCAGACAGACTCAAAGACAAGCAGAAACTTGGGGTCAGATCTTGAGGGTTTACCAGCTCTTGGGTTAAAAGTCCAAAGGATTCCTCAACACTTATCAATATCTAATGAGAGTCAAAGACATCTTTATGTGTATTGAGGTGGTATTCTAAAGGGCTACGTAAAACTTGAAGTTGGAATCAGCCATTCAGTCCATCTAGCTGATTCCTTCCACAGACCCTGTACAATCTGGACTAAATGGCCCTCGTTACCTATGTCATTCTATCTGCATTGCTCCATTGGATCTTCCATCCTGACCCCACCATAGAATTCACTCAGCCCATTACAGATGTTCTAATGCCATCCTTCTTGAGTTCTCTGCAGCCTATAACATGGCCAACAACACCATGCTCCTCCAAAGCCTCACCTGCACTGTCCAGTTCAGTGTAACAGACCTCCCCAATCTTACCCGGCCAATTGTAGCTAGAGCATTTCCATCAATAACTTCTCTTCACATGGGTCCCCCAAGGATCTATTCTTGGCCTCTGCTCTTCCTTGTCTACCTACTGCCCTTTGGCAACATCATTCATAGATCTAGAGTTATCTTCCACATGTACCATGATGGCACCCAGTTCTACCTCTCAACCACGTCTATCAACTCTCCCATTGTCTCTGTGTTGTCAGACTGCTTTTCCAACTTAGTCTTAGATCCACTGCAATTTCATCCAGCTAACTATTGGGAAGACCAAAGCCATCATCTTCAATCTTCGCCATATACACTGCACTCTCACCACCATCCCCTTCTTCGCCCACTTTCTCAGGCTCAACCAGACTGTTTGTAACCTTGCTGTTTTATTTGAACTCAGGCTGAGGTTCCAACCACATACTCTCCCATCACAAAGACTGCCTACTTCCACTGTAACATTACCCGTCTCTGCCCCTGCCTCAGCTCATCTGCTGCTGAAACCCTTATCCGTGGCTTTGTCACCTCCAGACTTGACTATTCTGATGCTCTCCCGGACGGCCTCCCATCCTCCATCTTCCATAAGTTTCAGCTTCACAAATTTCCCCATCCACATCAGTGCAAAAGATAAGGCTGAAGCATTTACATCCCTCTTCAGCCAGAAGTGCCAAGTGGATGATCCATCTCGGCCTCTTCCTGAGGTCCCCAGCATCATAGATGCGAGTCTTCAACCAATTCGATTCACTCCACGTGATATCAAGAAACGACTGAAGGCACTGGATACTGCAAAGACTATGGGCCCTGACAATATTCCAGCAATAGTACTGAAGACTGTGCTCGAGAACTTGCCCCACCCCTAGCCAAGCTGTTCCAGTACAGCTACAACACTGGCATCTACTCGGAAATGTGGAAAATTGCCCAGGTATATCCTGTGCACAAAAAGCAGGACAAATCCAACCCAGCCAATTACCGCCCTCCCAATCTACTGTCGATCTTCAGTAAAGTGATGGAAGGGGTCATTAACAGTTCTATCAAGCGGCACGTGCTCAGCAATAACCTGCTCACTGACGCTCAGTTTGGGTTCCACCAGGGCCACTGAGCCCCTGACTTCATTACCATGGACAAAAGAGCTGAACTCCAGAGGTGAGGTGGAAGTGACAGCTCTTGACATCAAGGCAGCATTCGACTGAGTGTGGCATCAGAGAGCCCTAGCAAAACTGGAGTCAATGGGGATTGGGGAAAACTCTTCACTAGTTTGAGTCACACCGAGCACGAAGGAAGATGGTTGTGGTTGTTGAAGGTCAATCATCTCAGCTCCAGGACATCACTGCAGGAGTTCCTCAGGGTTGTGTCCCAGACCCAACCATGTTCAGCTGCTTCATCTGTAGACTTTTTTTTATTAAAATAAAACCACCCAGTTTGTATATCCATCCTTCCCTCCATCATTAGGTCAGAAGAGGGGATGTTCGCTGATGATTGCACAATGTACAGCACCATTTGCGACTCCTCAGATACTGAAGCAGCCCCTGTCCATATGCAGCAAGACCTGGACAAAATCCTCGTTTGGGATGATAAGTGGCAAGTAACATTTGTGCCACACAAGTGCCAGGCAATGACCATCTCCAACAAGAGAGAATCTCCCCTTGATGTTCAATGGCATTACAATTGTTGAATCCCTCACTATCAACATCCTGGGGGGTCACCATTGACCAGAAACAGTGGCGCAGTGGTTAGCACCGCAGCCTCACAGCTCCAGCGACCCGGGTTCAATTCTGGGTACTGCCTGTGTGGAGTTTGCAAGTTCTCCCTGTGTCTGCGTGGGTTTCCTCCAGGTGCTCCGGTTTCCTCCCACATGCCAAAGACTTGCAGGTTGATAGGTAAATTGGCCATTATAAATTGCCCCTAGTATAGGTAGGTGGTAGGGAAATATAGGGACAGGTGGGGATGTGGTAGGAATATGGAATTAGTGTAGGATTAGTATAAATGGGTGGTTGATGGCCGGCACAGACTCGGTGGGCCGAAGGGCCTGCTTCAGTGCTGTATCTCTAAACTAAACTAAACTGAACTGGACCAGCCACATAAATTCTGTGGTTACAAGAGCAGATCAGAGGCTAGGAATTCTGTGGTGAGTAACTGACCTCCTGACTCCCCAATGCCTGTCCATCATCTAAAAGGCACAAGTCAGGAGTGTGATGGAATACTCTCCACTTGCCTGGATGGGTGCAGCTCCAACAACACTCAAGAAGCTCGACACCATCCAGGACAAAGCAGTCTGCTTAATTAGCACCCCATTCACAAACATTTACTCCCTCCACCACTGATGCACAGTGGCAGCAGTGTGTACCATCTACAAGATGCACTGCAGCAACTCACCAAGGCTCCTTCGACGGCACCTTCCAAACCTGTGATCTCTACCACCAAGGGCAGCAGATGCATGGGAACACGACCACTGGTAAGTTCCCCTCCAAGTCACACACCATACTGACTTGGAACTATATCGCCGTTCCTTCACTGTCGCTGGGTCAAAATCCTGGAACTCCCTTCCTAACAGTACTGTTGGTATACCTACCCCACATGGACTGCAGTGGTTCGAGAAGGCAGCTTACCACCACCTTCCCAAGGGCAATTAGGGATGGGCAGTAAATGCTGGCCTAGCCAGCGATGCCCACATCCACCGAATGAATAAAAAAAATCCAAACCTCTGCTGCCTGTATCCTATTCCACCGTTCGTGCCCCCTCCCATCACTCCGAGCCTTGCTGATCTACATTCACCCCCAGTCTCCGAACACCTCAAATTTAAAATTCGCATCCTTGTGTTTAAATCTTTCCATGCTGTGAATCGTCCATCCCATAACCTGTCAACTCCTGCAGCCCAACAACCCTCCCCTGAATCTTTGTTCCTCTGTTTCTGACCTCTTGTACATCCCCACTCCCTTCATCCCACACCATTGGTGTTGATTGCTGCAGAATCCTAAAGCATAGTGTAAAGAAGACCTTCCCAAATTAATTTCTTTATACCACTGTGAAGCTCAATGAGATGTTTCTCCACATTACAGGCACAATTATAAAGTTAAGTTAATTTAATTTCTCGTGTATCTTCGCTAAAGTGTACAATTTATACTTGGCCTAGTTTGCTGTGATCCGCAGACTGATTCTTTAGGGCTGTGTTGTTTGCAGGTGTGGGTTGGCCACTTCCTTGATCTGTAACTTGACACTGTGGATGTCAGCTGTAGCAGATGAGTCCATCCACCAGACTGGGGTAGAGGGTGAGAAACAGCCAGATAACCAAAGTCGAATCCTCACAGGTAAATATACAATCACTCTGTGGAATGATGTCCCATATCTCCTTTGCTTCTTGGTATCATTTTGTGCTCATCCAGATACTTGTCCTCGGAGAAAAGGACATTCCATTTCAGGCACCCATTCCTACCATCAAACACTCCTGGGTCAAATACAGCACAAGTTAGATCCAGGGTAAATCTCCCTCTACACTGTCCCATCAAACATTCCCAGAGCAGGTACATCATTGGCATTCCCTCATGTTGAGGATGATTCTTCCTTCTGGATGGCTGGGTGGAAGTGAGATGTCAGGTTTTGGCTGTGGGTTCACAGTTAGCTTATGAGCCCTATCTTAACCTTTCAGGCTCTCCCACAGTGAGGACATCAGTTGTTGGACAGTACAGGTGGTGC
Source organism: Heterodontus francisci (assembly GCF_036365525.1). Lineage (NCBI taxonomy): Eukaryota > Metazoa > Chordata > Chondrichthyes > Heterodontiformes > Heterodontidae > Heterodontus > Heterodontus francisci. The sequence continues at coordinate 14,340,410 of NC_090396.1, forward strand.
TGTATTGTTAGTTTGAGCAACTGCCCTCACTTTCAGGATCTCTTGCCAATCTCTCTCAGTGGCTGCTCTTGTTCTTTAGAAAGTCTTGGCACCATTTCTGATGATGCATTGCCATTTTGGTCGCGATTGGGCATCTGCTTCCCATGTGTTGATGTTACCAGAGCAGACCTTCATGGAGGCTTTGAGATTGTCTTTGAAATGTTTCCTTTGGCCCCCATATGAACAGGCTCCCTCGTGTAGCTCTGAGAGTGCACCTGTTTGGGCAGTCTCGAGTCGGCCATTCTGATGACATATCCCGTCCATGTCAGCTGATGTGAGATAATTATGACCTCTATACTTGGCATGTTTGTGTCTTGTTCTTTTATCCTCCCACTTGATTCACAAGATCCTTCTAAGACAGCATTGATGTAGTTGTTTTAGGGCCTTGATATGCATCTATACATTGTCCAAGCTTCAGCACTGTAGAAAAGCGTGAGAAGAACCACTGCCCGACAGAGTTTGAGTTTAGTGTCGGGTCTGATATCACGATTCTCAAAACCTCAAGTATGTAATTTACCAGAGGCTGAGCTAGTATATTGGATTTGGTGGGGTACTTCTTCATCAATGTCATCTTTTTGGGATAGATAGGTTCCAAGATGTGGGAAGTGAGGGACATTTTCTAACACTTCACCGTGACTCCAATTGAAGGTGTTGGAATTGATACATTTGGTGTGGGTTAATGAGGACTTTGGTCTTCCTAGTGTTCAAGGCAAGTCTCAGGCTCATGTAGGCTTCAGTGAATACATCAACTATGTTGTAGTTCTTCTTCAGAGTGAGCACTAACTCATGCATGTCAGCATACTGTAGTTCTATTACAGAAGTGGTTGGATTCTTGGCTTTCAGCCGGTTGAGGTTGAAGAGTTTACTATCAGTGTCAGTATCAGTACCCCAGTGTTATACAGTGACAGACTTGTACCCACCAGTACTGTACCCCAATGTTAAACAGTGACAGACCTGTATCCACCAGTACTGTACCCCAGTGTTAAACAGTGACAGACCGGTATCCACCAGTACTGTACCCCAGTGTTAAACAGTGACAGACCTGTATCCACCAGTACTGTACCCCAGTGTTAAACAGTGACAGACCTGTATCCACCAGTACTGTACCCCAGTGTTAAACAGTGACAGACCTGTCCACACCAGTACTGTACCCCAGTGTTAAACAGTGACAGACCTGTATCCACCAGTACTGTACCCCAGTGTTAAACAGTGACAGACCTGTATCCACCAGTACTGTACCCCAGTGTTAAACAGTGACAGACCTGTCCACACCAGTACTGTACCCCAGTGTTAAACAGTGACAGACCTGTATCCACCAGTACTGTACCCCAGTGTTAAACAGTGACAGACCTGTCCACACCAGTACTGTACCCCAGTGTTAAACAGTGACAGACCTGTATCCACCAGTACTGTACCCCAGTGTTAAACAGTGACAGACCTGTATCCACCAGTACTGTACCCCAGTGTTATACAGTGACAGACCTGTACCCACCAGTACTGTACCCCAGTGTTAAACAGTGACAGATCTGTCCCCACCAGTACTGTACCCCAATGTTAAACAGTGACAGACCTGTATCCACCAGTACTGTACCCCAGTGTTAAACAGTGACAGACCTGTATCCACCAGCACTGTACCCCAGTGTTAAACAGTGACAGACCTGTCCACACCAGTACTGTACCCCAGTGTTATACAGTGACATACTTGTACCCACCAGTACTGTACCCCAGTGTTATATAGTGACAGACTTGTACCCACCAGTACTGTACCCCAGTGTTATACAGTGACAGACCTGCACCCACCAGTACTGTACCCGTGTAATATAGTGACAGACCTGTACCCACCAGTACTGTACACGTATTATATAGTGACAGACCTGTACCCACCAGTATTGTACCCCAGTGTTATACAGTGACAGACTTGTACCCACCAGTACTGTACCCCAGTGTTAAACAGTGACAGACCTGTCCCCACCAGTACTGTACCCCAATGTTAAACAGTGACAGACCTGTATCCACCAGTACTGTACCCCAGTGTTAAACAGTGACAGACCTGTATCCACCAGTACTGTACCCCAGTGTTAAACAGTGACAGACCTGTCCACACCAGTACTGTACCCCAGTGTTATACAGTGACATACTTGTACCCACCAGTACTGTCCCCGTGTTATATAGTGACAGACCTGTACCCACCAGTACTGTACCCGTGTAATATAGTGACAGACCTGTACCCACCAGTACTGTACACGTATTATCTAGTGACAGACCTGTACCCACCAGTACGGTACCCCAGTGTTATACAGTGACAGACCTGTATCCACCAGTACTGTACCCCAGTGTTAAACAGTGACAGACCTGTATCCACCAGTACTGTACCCCAGTGTTAAACAGTGACAGACCTGTATCCACCAGTACTGTACCCCAGTGTTAAACAGTGACAGACCTGTCCACATCAGTACTGTACCCCAGTGTTATACAGTGACAGACCTGTACCCACCAGTACTGTACCCCAGTGTTAAACAGTGACAGACCTGTCCCCACCAGTACTGTTCTTTTGGGCCTCCTTATCTCGAGAGACAATGGATACGCGCCTGGAGGTGGTCAGTGGTTTGTGAAGCAGCGCCTGGAGTGGCTATAAAGGCCAATTCTGGAGTGACAGGCTCTTCCACAGGTGCTGCAGAGAAATTTGTTTGTTGGGGCACAGTTGGCTCTCCCCTTGCGCCTCTGTCTTTTTTCCTGCCAACTACTAAGTCTCTTCGACTCGCCACAATTTAGCCCTGTCTTTATGGCTGCCCGCCAGCTCTGGCGAATGCTGGCAACTGACTCCCACGACTTGTGATCAATGTCACACGATTTCATGTCGCGTTTGCAGACGTCTTTATAACGGAGACATGGACGGCCGGTGGGTCTGATACCAGTGGCGAGCTCGCTGTACAATGTGTCTTTGGGGATCCTGCCATCTTCCATGCGGCTCACATGGCCAAGCCATCTCAAGCGCCGCTGACTCAGTAGTGTGTATAAGCTGGGGGTGTTGGCCGCTTCAAGGACTTCTGTGTTGGAGATATAGTCCTGCCACCTGATGCCAAGTATTCTCCGAAGGCAGCGAAGATGGAATGAATTGAGACGTTGCTCTTGGCTGGCATACGTTGTCCAGGCCTCGCTGCCGTAGAGCAAGGTACTGAGGACACAGGCCTGATACACTCGGACTTTTGTGTTCCGTGTCAGTGCGCCATTTTCCCACACTCTCTTGGCCAGTCTGGACATAGCAGTGGAAGCCTTACCCATGCGCTTGTTGATTTCTGCATCTAGAGACAGGTTACTGGTGATAGTTGAGCCTAGGTAGGTGAACTCTTGAACCACTTCCAGAGCGTGGTCGCCAATATTGATGGATGGAGCATTTCTGACATCCTGCCCCATGATGTTCGTTTTCTTGAGGCTGATGGTTAGGCCAAATTCATTGCAGGCAGACGCAAACCTGTCGATGAGACTCTGCAGGCATTCTTCAGTGTGAGATGTTAAAGCAGCATCGTCAGCAAAGAGGAGTTCTCTGATGAGGACTTTCCGTACTTTGGACTTCGCTCTTAGACGGGCAAGGTTGAACAACCTGCCCCCTGATCTTGTGTGGAGGAAAATTCCTTCTTCAGAGGATTTGAACGCATGTGAAAGCAGCAGGGAGAAGAAAATCCCAAAAAGTGTGGGTGCGAGAACACAGCCCTGTTTCACACCACTCAGGATAGGAAAGGGCTCTGATGAGGAGCCACCATGTTGAATTGTGCCTTTCATATTGTCATGGAATGAGGTGATGATACTTAGTAGCTTTGGTGGACATCCGATCTTTTCTAGTAGTCTGAAGAGACCACGTCTGCTGACGAGGTCAAAGGCTTTGGTGAGATCAATGAAAGCAATGTAGAGGGGCATCTGTTGTTCACGGCATTTCTCCTGTATCTGACGAAGGGAGAACAGCATGTCAATAGTCGATCTCTCTGCACGAAAGCCACACTGTGCCTCAGGGTAGACGCGCTCGGCCAGCTTCTGGAGCCTGTTCAGAGCGACTCGAGCAAAGACTTTCCCCACTATGCTGAGCAGGGAGATTCCACGGTAGTTGTTGCAGTCACCGCGGTCACCTTTGTTTTTATAGAGGGTGATGATGTTGGCATCGCGCATGTCCTGGGGTACTGCTCCCTCGTCCCAGCACAGGCATAGCAGTTCATGTAGTGCTGAGAGTATAGCAGGCTTGGCACTCTTGATTATTTCAGGGGTAATGCTGTCCTTCCCAGGGGCTTTTCCGCTGGCTAGGGAATCAATGGCATCACTGAGTTCCGATTTGGTTGGCTGTATGTCCAGCTCATCCATGACTGGTAGAGGCTGGGCTGCATTGAGGGCAGTCTCAGTGACAGCATTCTCCCTGGAGTACAGTTCTAGGTAGTGCTCAACCCAGCGGTCCATCTGTTTGCGTTGGTCAGTGATTATGTCCCCTGATTTAGACTTGAGGGGGGCGATCTTCTTGATGGTTGGCCCAAGAGCTCTCTTCATGCCATCATACATTCCTCTGATGTTTCCGGTGTCTGAGGCCAGCTGAATATGACTGCATAGGTGTTGCCAGTAGTCGTTTGCGCAACGCCTAGCTGTTCTTTGTGCAGTACTTCTGGCTGCTTTAAGTGCTGCGGATGTTAAATCGCTGGGGGCTTTCTTGTAGTTCAAAAGTGCAATGCGCTTAGCGGCTATGACAGGTTCCAGCTCTTCATTATGAGATTGAAACCAGTCTGCATTTCTCTTCGCACTTTTGCCGTAGGTGGTCAAAGCTGACTCATAGATGCCGTCTCTGATGTGGGCCCACTTGGTCTCAGCATCCCCTGTGGGAGTGTTTTGAAGGGCTGTTACAAGTGAATTTAGAAATTTTTGTAACAGCTGTGGGTGAGAAATTCTGCTCGTGTTGATGCGCGGGTGGCCCTTCTGCTTGGAATGATGCAACTTCTTTGGTCTGAGTCTAACCTTGCTGCACACCAGGGAGTGGTCGGTGTCACAGTCCGCACTGTGGAAGCTGCGTGTGATTTGAACACTGTTTAAGGCGGTTCGCCTTGTGACAATGAGGTCTAGCTGGTGCCAACGACGTGATCTTGGGTGCCTCCATGAAACCTGGTGACAGGGTTTAGTGTGAAAGAACGAGTTGGTGATGCAGAGGTTATGATAGGTACACAACTCAAGCAGTCTCTGCCCGTTCTCATTCATCCTTCCAACGCCATAGCGCCCAAGGCAGGAGGGCCATGAGTCATGGTCGGCCCCAACCCTGGCATTAAAGTCCCCCAGCAGGAATAGGTGTTCGGTGTTGGGGATGCTGCTAATGATGTTATGGAGTTGTTCATAGAACTGGTCTTTAGCTTCAGGTGGGGAGCAGAGTGTTGGAGCATAGATGCTGAGTAGGTGTACTGGACCAGAGGTGGTGAGCAGTCGGATGGACAGTATGCGTTCCGAGCCATTTGAGGGAGGCTCTATCATGCTGAGCAAGGAGTTTCTGATGGCGAAGCCCACTCCATGCTGTCTTGGTTCTTCAGGATCCCTGCCCTGCCAGAAGAAGGTGTAGTCTTGCTCTGCTAGAGAGCCACTCGTGGGGAGGCGAGTCTCCTGAAGTGCTGCAATGTCCACATTGAATCTACTGAGCTCGTTGTTAATGATGGCGGTCTTCCGAGAATCGTTGATTTGTGTAAGGTCTTCCGACAGGCCAGGACACATAGTTCTGACGTTCCAGCTTGCAAAGCGAAGGGCTGGTACCTTCTTTCCTTTTTTCATGTTGTTTGGTGCGGTGTATCAGTCCACCTTTCGGGCAATGACCCTGAGCTCCAAGCACCCATTGAAGCAGGCAGACTGTGGCGGGACAGAACCTTATTGACCGGGGGCTGCCCGGTTTGAGGCGGGCGGTAGCTGTCCAGTCAGGTGCAATGACCTCTCCCATCGACAAAGGCAACCCGTGGCGCCCAGTTTCTACGCCAATTGATCTGGACTTATAACCCGTAACTGCTGCCTTCCGTGTTGTGTTGTACCCCAATGTTAAACAGTGACAGACCTGTATCCACCAGTACTGTACCCCAGTGTTAAACAGTGACAGACCCGTATCCACCAGTACTGTACCCAAGTGTTAAACAGTGACAGACCTGTCCACAACAGTACTGTACCCCAGTGTTATACAGTGACATACTTGTACCCACCAGTACTGTACCCGTGTTATATAGTGACAGACATGTACCCACCAGTACTGTACCCGTGTAATATAGTGACAGACCTGTACCCACCAGTACTGTACACGTATTATAGAGTGACAGACCTGTACCCACCAGTACTGTACCCCAGTGTTATACAGTGACAGACCTGTACCCACCAGTACTGTACCCCAGTGTTATACAGTGACAGACTTGTACCCACCAGTACTGTACCCCAATGTTAAATAGTGACAGACATGTATCCACCAGTACTGTAACCCAATGTTAAACAGTGACAGACCTGTATCCACCAGTACTGTACCCCAATGTTAAACAGTGACAGACCTGTATCCACCAGTACTGTACCCCAGTGTTAAACAGTGACAGACCTGTATCCACCAGTACTGTACCCCAGTGTTAAACAGAGACAGACCTGTATCCACCAGTACTGTACCCCAGTGTTAAACAGTGACAAACCTGTATCCACCAGTACTGTACCCCAGTGTTAAACAGTGACAGACCTGTCCACACCAGTACTGTACCCCAGTGTTGAACAGTGACAGACCTGTATCCACCAGTACTGTATCCAGTGTTGAACAGTGACAGACCTGTAGCCACCAGTACTGTACCCCAGTGTTAAACAGTGACAGACCTGTATCCACCAGTACTGTACCCCAGTGTTAAACAGTGACAGACCTGTATCCACCAGTACTGTACCCCAGTGTTAAACAGTGACAGACCTGTATCCACCAGTACTGTACCCCAGTGTTATACAGTGACATACTTGTACCCACCAGTACTGTACCCGTGTTATATAGTGACAGACTTGTACCCACCAGTACTGTACCCCAGTGTTATGCAGTGACAGACCTGTACCCACCAGCACTGTACCCGTGTAATATAGTGACAGTCTTGTACCCACCAGTACTGTACACGTATTATATAGTGACAGACCTGCACCCACCAGTACTGTACCCCAGTGTTATACAGTGACAGACCTGTACCCACCAGAACTGTACCCCAGTCTTATACAGTGACAGACTTGTACCCACCAGTACTGTACCCCAATGTTAAATAGTGACAGACCTGTATCCACCAGTACTGTACCCCAATGTTAAACAGTGACAGACCTGTATCCACCAGTACTGTACCCCAGTGTTAAACAGTGACAGACCTGTATCCACCAGTACTGTACCCCAGTGTTAAACAGTGACAGACCTGTATCCACCAGTACTGTACCCCAGTGTTAAACAGTGACAGACCTGTATCCACCAGTACTGTACCCCAGTGTTAAACAGTGACAGACCTGTCCACACCAGTACTGTACCCCAGTGTTAAACAGTGACAGACCTGTATCCACCAGTACTGTACCCCAGTGTTGAACAGTGACAGACCTGTACCCACCAGTACTGTACCCCAGTGTTAAACAGTGACAGACCTGTCCCCACCAGTACTGTACCACAATTTTAAACAGTGACAGACCTGTATCCACCAGTACTGTACCCCAGTGTTAAACAGTGACAGACCTGTATCCACCAGTACTGTACCCCAGTGTTAAACAGTGACAGACCTGTATCCACCAGTACTGTACCCCAGTGTTATACAGTGACATACTTCTACCCACCAGTACTGTACCCGTGTTATATGGTGACAGACTTGTACCCACCAGTACTGTACCCCAGTGTTATACAGTGACAGACCTGTACCCACCAGTACTGTACACGTGTAATATAGTGACAGACCTGTACCCACCAGTACTGTACACGTATTATATAGTGACAGACCTGTACCCACCAGTACTGTACACGTATTATATAGTGACAGACCTGTACCCACCAGTACTGTACCCCAGTGTTATACAGTGACAGACCTGTACCCACCAGTACTGTACCCCAGTGTTACACAGTGACAGACCTGTACCCACCAGTACTGTACCCCAGTGTTAAACAGTGACAGACCTGTCCCCACCAGTACTGTACCCCAATTTTAAACAGTGACAGACCTGTATCCACCAGTACTGTACCCCAGTGTTAAACAGTGACAGACCTGTATCCACCAGTACTGTACCCCAGTGTTAAACAGTGACAGACCTGTATCCACCAGTACTGTACCCCAGTGTTATACAGTGACATACTTGTACCCACCAGTACTGTACCCGTGTTATATAGTGACAGACTTGTACCCACCAGTACTGTTCCCCAGTGTTATACAGTGACATACTTGTACCCACCAGTACTGTACCCGTGTTATACAGTGACAGACCTGTACCCACCAGTACTGTACCCGTGTAATATAGTGACAGACCTGTACCCACCAGTACTGTACACGTATTATATAGTGACAGACCTGTACCCACCAGTACTGTACCCCAGTGTTATACAGTGACAGACCTGTACCCACCAGTACTGTACCCCAGTGTTATACAGTGACAGACTTGTACCCACCAGTACTGTACCACAATGTTAAACTGTGACAGACCTGTATCCACCAGCACTGTACCCCAATGTTAAACAGTGACAGACCTGTATCCACCAGTACTGTATCCCAATGTGAAACAGTGACAGACCTGTATCCACCAGTACTGTACCCCAGTGTTAAACAGTGACAGACCTGTAACCACCAGTACTGTACCCCAGTGTTAAACAGTGACAGACCTGTATCCACCAGCACTGTACCCCAATGTTAAACAGTGACAGACCTGTATCCACCAGTACTGTATCCCAATGTGAAACAGTGACAGACCTGTATCCACCAGTACTGTACCCCAGTGTTAAACAGTGACAGACCTGTATCCACCAGTACTGTACCCCAGTGTTAAACAGTGACAGACCTGTACCCACCAGTACTGTACCCCAGTGTTATACAGTGACAGACTTGTACCCACCAGTACTGTACCACAATGTTAAACTGTGACAGACCTGTATCCACCAGCACTGTACCCCAATGTTAAACAGTGACAGACCTGTATCCACCAGTACTGTATCCCAATGTGAAACAGTGACAGACCTGTATCCACCAGTACTGTACCCCAGTGTTAAACAGTGACAGACCTGTATCCACCAGTACTGTACCCCAGTGTTAAACAGTGACAGACCTGTATCCACCAGCACTGTACCCCAATGTTAAACAGTGACAGACCTGTATCCACCAGTACTGTATCCCAATGTGAAACAGTGACAGACCTGTATCCACCAGTACTGTACCCCAGTGTTAAACAGTGACAGACCTGTATCCACCAGTACTGTACCCCAGTGTTAAACAGTGACAGACCTGTATCCACCAGTACTGTACCCCACTGTTAAACAGTGACAGACCTGTCCACACCAGTAATGTACCCCAGTGTTAAACAGTGACAGACCTGTATCCACCAGTACTGTACCCCAGTGTTAAACAGTGACAGACCTGTATCCACCAGTACTGTACCCCAGTGTTATACAGTGACAGACCTGTACCCACCAGTACTGTACCCCAGTGTTATACAGTGACAGACCTGTCCCCACCAGTACTGTATCCCAGTGTTATACAGTGACATACTTGTACCCACCAGTACTGTACCCGTGTAATATAGTGACAGACCTGTCCCCACCAGTACTGTACCCGTGTTATATAGTGACAGACCTGTACCCACCAGTACTGTACCCGTGTAATATAGTGACAGACCTGTACCCAGCAGTACTGTACCCCACTGTTAAACAGTGACAGACCTGTATCCACCAGTACTGTACCCCAATGTTAAACAGTGACAGGCCTGTATCCACCAGTACTGTACCCCAGTGTTAAACAGTGACAGACCTGTATCCACCAGTACTGTACCCCAGTGTTAAACAGAGACAGACCTGTATCCACCAGTACTGTACCCCAGTGTTAAAAAGTGACAAACCTGTATCCACCAGTACTGTACCCCAGTGTTAAACAGTGACAGACCTGTCCACACCAGTACTGCACCTCAGTGTTAAACAGTGACAGACCTGTATCCACCAGTACTGTACCCCAGTGTTGAACAGTGACAGACCTGTATCCACCAGTACTGTATCCAGTGTTGAACAGTGACAGACCTGTAGCCACCAGTACTGTACCCCAGTGTTAAACAGTGACAGACCTGTATCCACCAGTACTGTACCCCAGTGTTAAACAGTGACAGACCTGTATCCACCAGTACTGTACCCCAGTGTTAAACAGTGACAGACCTGTATCCACCAGTACTGTACCCCAGTGTTATACAGTGACATACTTGTACCCACCAGTACTGTACCCGTGTTATATAGTGACAGACTTGTACCCACCAGTACTGTACCCCAGTGTTATGCAGTGACAGACCTGTACCCACCAGTACTGTACCCGTGTAATATGGTGACAGACCTGTACCCACCAGTACTGTACACGTATTATATAGTGACAGACCTGCACCCACCAGTACTGTACCCCAGTGTTATACAGTGACAGACCTGTACCCACCAGTACTGTACCCCAGTGTTATACAGTGACAGACTTGTACCCACCAGTACTGTACCCCAATGTTAAATAGTGACAGACCTGTATCCACCAGTACTGTACCCCAATGTTAAACAGTGACAGACCTGTATCCACCAGTACTGTACCCCAATGTTAAACAGTGACAGACCTGTATCCACCAGTACTGTACCCCAGTGTTAAACAGTGACAGACCTGTATCCACCAGTACTGTACCCCAGTGTTAAACAGTGACAGACCTGTACCCACCAGTACTGTACCCCAGTGTTAAACAGTGACAGACCTGTATCCACCAGTACTGTACCCCAGTGTTATACAGTGACATACTTGTACCCACCAGTACTGTACCCAGTGTTAAACAGTGACAGACCTGTATCCACCAGTACTGTACCCCAATGTTAAACAGTGACAGACCTGTATCCTCCAGTACAGTACCCCAGTGTTATACAGTGACAGACCTGTATCCACCAGTACTGTACCCCAGTGTTAAACAGTGACAGACCTGTATCCACCAGTACTGTACCCCAGTGTTAAACAGTGACAGACCTGTATCCACCAGTACTGTACCCCAGTGTTAAACAGTGACAGACCTGTCCACATCAGTACTGTACCCCAGTGTTAAATAGTGACAGACCTGTATCCACCAGTACTGTACTCCAGTGTTATACAGTGACAGACCTGTCCCCACCAGTACTGTACCCCAATGTTAAACAGTGACAGACCTGTCCACACCAGTACTGTACCCCAGTGTTATACAGTGACATACTTGTACCCACCAGTACTGTACCCGTGTTATATAGTGACAGACCTGTACCCACCAGTACTGTACCCGTGTAATATAGTGACAGACCTGTACCCACCAGTACTGTACACGTATTATATAGTGACAGACCTGTACCCACCAGTACTGTACCCCAGTGTTATACAGTGACAGACCTGTACCCACCAGTACTGTACCCCAGTGTTATACAGTGACAGACTTGTACCCACCAGTACTGTACCCCAATGTTAAATAGTGACAGACCTGAATCCACCAGTACTGTACCCCAATGTTAAACAGTGACAGACCTGTATCCACCAGTACTGTACCCCAATGTTAAACAGTGACAGACCTGTATCCACCAGTACTGTACCCCAGTGTTAAACAGTGACAGACCTGTATCCACCAGTACTGTACCCCAGTGTTAAACAGAGACAGACCTGTATCCACCAGTACTGTACCCCAGTGTTAAACAGTGACAAACCTGTATCCACCAGTACTGTACCCCAGTGTTAAACAGTGACAGACCTGTCCACACCAGTACTGTACCCCAGTGTTAAACAGTGACAGACCTGTATCCACCAGTACTGTACCCCAGTGTTGAACAGTGACAGACCTGTATCCACCAGTACTGTATCCAGTGTTGAACAGTGGCAGACCTGTAGCCACCAGTACTGTACCCCAGTGTTAAACAGTGACAGACCTGTATCCACCAGTACTGTACCCCAGTGTTAAACAGTGACAGACCTGTATCCACCAGTACTGTACCCCAGTGTTAAACAGTGACAGACCTGTATCCACCAGTACTGTACCCCAGTGTTATACAGTGACATACTTGTACCCACCAGTACTGTACCCGTGTTATATAGTGACAGACTTGTACCCACCAGTACTGTACCCCAGTGTTATGCAGTGGCAGACCTGTACCCACCAGTACTGTACCCGTGTAATATAGTGACAGACCTGTACCCACCAGTACTGTACACGTATTATATAGTGACAGACCTGCACCCACCAGTACTGTACCCCAGTGTTATACAGTGACAGACCTGTACCCACCAGTACTGTACCCCAGTGTTATACAGTGACAGACTTGTACCCACCAGTACTGTACCCCAATGTTAAATGGTGACAGACCTGTATCCACCAGTACTGTACCCCAATGTTAAACAGTGACAGACCTGTATCCACCAGTACTGTACCCCAATGTTAAACAGTGACAGACCTGTATCCACCAGTACTGTACCCCAGTGTTAAACAGTGACAGACCTGTATCCACCAGTACTGTACCCCAGTGTTAAACAGTGACAGACCTGTATCCACCAGTACTGTACCCCAGTGTTAAACAGTGACAGACCTGTATCCACCAGTACTGTACCCCAGTGTTAAACAGTGACAGACCTGTCCACACCAGTACTGTACCCCAGTGTTAAACAGTGACAGACCTGTATCCACCAGTACTGTACCCCAGTGTTAAACAGTGACAGACCTGTATCCACCAGTACTGTACCCCAGTGTTAAACAGTGACAGACCTGTATCCACCAGTACTGTACCCCAGTGTTATACAGTGACATACTTCTACCCACCAGTACTGTACCCGTGTTATATAGTGACAGACTTCTACCCACCAGTACTGTACCCCAGTGTTATACAGTGACAGACCTGTACCCACCAGTACTGTACCCGTGTAATATAGTGACAGACATGTACCCACCAGTACTGTACACGTATTATATAGTGACAGACCTGTACCCACCAGTACTGTACCCCAGTGTTATGCAGTGACAGACCTGTACCCACCAGTACTGTACCCCAGTGTTACACAGTGACAGACCTGTACCCACCAGTACTGTACCCCAGTGTTAAACAGTGACAGACCTGTCCCCACCAGTACTGTACCCCAATTTTAAACTGTGACAGACCTGTATTCACCAGTACTGTACCCCAGTGTTAAACAGTGACAGACCTGTATCCACCAGTACTGTACCCCAGTGTTAAACAGTGACAGACCTGTATCCACCAGTACTGTACCCCAGTGTTATACAGTGACATAATTGTACCCACCAGTACTGTACCCGTGTTATATAGTGACAGACTTGTACCCACCAGTACTGTACCCCAGCGTTATACAGTGACAGACCTGTACCCACCAGTACTGTACCCGTGTAACATAGTGACAGACCTGTACCCACCAGTACTGTACACGTATTATATAGTGACAGACCTGTACCCACCAGTACTGTACCCCAGTGTTATACAGTGACAGACCTGTACCCACCAGTACTGTACCCCAATGTTAAACAGTGACAGACCTGTATCCACCAGTACTGTACCCCAGTGTTAAACAGTGACAGACCTGTATCCACCAGTACTGTACCCCAGTGTTAAACAGTGACAGACCTGTATCCACCAGTACTGTACCCCAGTGTTAAACAGTGACAGACCTGTCCACACCAGTACTGTACCCCAGTGTTAAACAGTGACAGACCTGTATCCACCAGCACTGTCCCCCAGTGTTGAACAGTGACAGACCTGTACCCACCAGTACTGTACCCCAGTGTTAAACAGTGACAGACCTGTCCCCACCAGTACTGTACCCCAATGTTAAACAGTGACAGCCCTGTATCCACCAGTACTGTACCCCAGTGTTAAACAGTGACAGACCTGTATCCACCAGTACTGTACCCCAGTGTTAAACAGTGACAGACCTGTATCCACCAGTACTGTACCCCAGTGTAATACAGTGACATACTTCTACCCACCAGTACTGTACCCGTGTTATATAGTGACAGACTTGTACCCACCAGTACTGCACCCCAGTGTTATACAGTGACAGACCTGTACCCACCAGTACTGTACCCGTGTAATATAGTGACAGACCTGTACCCACCAGTACTGTACACGTATTATATAGTGACAGACCTGTACCCACCAGTACTGTACCCCAGTGTTATACAGTGACATACTTCTACCCACCAGTACTGTACCCGTGTAATATAGTGACAGACCTGTACCCACCAGTACTGTACACGTATTATATAGTGACAGACCTGTATCCACCAGTACTGTACCCCAGTGTTATACAGTGACATACTTCTACCCACCAGTACTGTACCCGTGTTATATAGTGACAGACTTGTACCCACCAGTACTGCACCCCAGTGTTATACAGTGACAGACCTGTACCCACCAGTACTGTACCCGTGTAATATAGTGACAGACCTGTACCCACCAGTACTGTACCCGTGTAACATAGTGACAGACCTGTACCCACCAGTACTGTACACCTATTATATAGTGACAGACCTGTACCCACCAGTACTGTACCCCAGTGTTATACAGAGACAGACCTGTACCCACCAGTACTGTACCCCAGTGTTATACAGTGACAGACTTGTACCCACCAGTACTGTACCCCAATGTTAAATGGTGACAGACCTGTATCCACCAGTACTGTACCCCAATGTTAAACAGTGACAGACCTGTATCCACCAGTACTGTACCCCAATGTTAAACAGTGACAGACCTGTATCCACCAGTACTGTACCCCAGTGTTAAACAGTGACAGACCTGTATCCACCAGTACTGTACCCCAGTGTTAAACAGTGACAGACCTGTATCCACCAGTACTGTACCCCAGTGTTAAACAGTGACAGACCTGTATCCACCAGTACTGTACCCCAGTGTTAAACAGTGACAGACCTGTCCACACCACTACTGTACCCCAGTGTTAAACAGTGACAGACCTGTATCCACCAGTACTGTCCCCCAGTGTTGAACAGTGACAGACCTGTACCCACCAGTACTGTACCCCAGTGTTAAACAGTGACAGACCTGTCCCCACCAGTACTGTACCCCAATGTTAAACAGTGACAGACCTGTATCCACCAGTACTGTACCCCAGTGTTAAACAGTGACAGACCTGTATCCACCAGTACTGTACCCCAGTGTTAAACAGTGACAGAACTGTATCCACCAGTACTGTACCCCAGTGTTATACAGTGACATACTTCTACCCACCAGTACTGTACCCGTGTTATATAGTGACAGACTTGTACCCACCAGTACTGTACCCGTGTAATATAGTGACAGACCTGTACCCACCAGTACTGTACACGTATTATATAGTGACAGACCTGTACCCACCAGTACTGTACCCCAGTGTTATGCAGTGACAGACCTGTACCCACCAGTACTGTACCCCAGTGTTACACAGTGACAGACCTGTACCCACCAGTACTGTACCCCAGTGTTAAACAGTGACAGACCTGTCCCCACCAGTACTGTACCCCAATTTTAAACAGTGACAGACCTGTATTCACCAGTACTGTACCCCAGTGTTAAACAGTGACAGACCTGTATCCACCAGTACTGTACCCCAGTGTTAAACAGTGACAGACCTGTATCCACCAGTACTGTACCCCAGTGTTACACAGTGACATACTTGTACCCACCAGTACTGTACCCGTGTTATATAGTGACAGACTTGTACCCACCAGTACTGGACCCCAGTGTTATATAGTGACAGACCTGTACCCACCAGTACTGTACCCGTGTAATATAGTGACAGACCTGTACCCACCAGTACTGTACACGTATTATATAGTGACAGACCTGCACCCACCAGTACTGTACCCCAGTGTTATACAGTGACAGACCTGTACCCACCAGTACTGTACCCCAGTGTTATACAGTGACAGACTTGTACCCACCAGTACTGTACCACAATGTTAAACAGTGACAGACCTGTATCCACCAGCACTGTACCCCAATGTTAAACAGTGACAGACCTGTATCCACCAGTACTGTACCCCAATGTGAAACAGTGACAGACCTGTCCACACCAGTACTGTACCCCAGTGTTATACAGTGACAGACTTGTACCCAACAGTACTGTACCCCAATGTTAAACAGTGACAGACCTGTATCCACCAGTACTGTACCCCAGTGTTAAACAGTGACAGACCTGTATCCACCAGTACTGTACCCCAGTGTTAAACAGTGACAGACCAGTCCACACCAGTACTGTACCCCAGTGTTATATAGTGACAGACCTGTACCCACCAGTACTGTACCCCAGTGTTATACAGTGACAGACTTGTACCCACCAGTACTGTACCCCAGTGTTAAACAGTGACAGACCTGTATCCACCAGTACTGTACCCCAGTGTTAAACAGTGACAGACCTGTCCACATCAGTACTGTACCCCAGTGTTAAACAGTGACAGACCTGTATCCACCAGTACTGTACCCCAGTGTTAAACAGTGACAGACCAGTATTCACCAGTACTGTACCCCAGTGTTATACAGTGACAGACCTGTACCCACCCGTACTGTACCCCAGTGTTAAACAGTGACAGACCTGTCCCCACCAGTACTGTACCCCAATGTTAAACAGTGACAGACCTGTATCCACCAGTACTGTACCCCAGTGTTAAACAGTGACAGACCCATATCCACCAGTACTGTACCCAATGTTAAACAGTGACAGACCTGTCCACACCAGTACTGTACCCCAGTGTTATACAGTGACATACATGTACCCACCTGTACTGTACCCGTGTTATATCGTGACAGACCTGTACCCACCAGTACTGTACCCGTGTAATATAGTGACAGACCTGTACCCACCAGTACTGTTCCCCAGTGTTATACAGAGACAGACTTGTACATAACAGTACTGTACCCCAATGTTAAATAGTGACAGACCTGTATCCACCAGTACTGTACCCCAATGTTAAACAGTGACAGACCTGTATCCACCAGTACTGTACCCCAATGTTAAACAGTGACAGACCTGTATCCACCAGTACTGTACCCCAGTTTTAAACAGTGACAGACCTGTATCCACCAGTACTGTACCCCAGTGTTAAACAGTGACAGACCTGTATCCACCAGTACTGTACCCCAGTGTTAAACAGTGACAGACCTGTATCCACCAGTACTGTACCCCAGTGTTAAACAGTGACAGACCTGTATCCACCAGTACTGTACCCCAGTGTTAAACAGTGACAGACCTGTATCCACCAGTACTGTACCCCAATGTTAAACAGTGACAGACCTGTATCCACCAGTACTGTACCCCAGTGTTAAACAGTGACAGACCTGTATCCACCAGTACTGTACCCCAGTGTTAAACAGTGACAGACCTGTATCCACCAGTACTGTACCCCAGTGTTAAACAGTGACAGACCTGTATCCACCAGTACTATACCCCAGTGTTATACAGTGACATACTTGTACCCACCAGTACTGTACCCCAGTGTTAAACAGTGACAGACCTGTATCCACCAGTACTGTACCCCACTGTTAAACAGTGACATACTTGTACCCACCAGTACTGCACCCCAGTGTTAAACAGTGACAGTCCTGTATCCACCAGTACTGTACCCCAGTGTTAAACAGTGACAGACCTGTCCACACCAGTACTGTACCCCAGTGTTAAACAGTGACAGACCTGTATCCACCAGTACTGTACCCCAGTGTTATACAGTGACATACTTGTACCCACCAGTACTGTACCTGTGTTATATAGTGACAGACTTGTACCCACCAGTACTGTACCCCAGTGTTATACAGTGACAGACCTGTACCCACCAGTACTGCACCCGTGTAATATAGTGACAGACCTGTACCCACCAGTACTGTACACGTATTATATAGTGACAGACCTGTACCCACCAGTACTGTACCCCAGTGTTATACAGTGACAGACCTGTACCCACCAGTACTGCACCCGTGTAATATAGTGACAGACCTGTACCCACCAGTACTGTACACGTATTATATAGTGACAGACCTGTACCCACCAGTACTGTACCCCAGTGTTAAACAGTGACAGACCTGTATCCACCAGTACTGTACCCCAGTGTTATACAGTGACATACTTGTACCCACCAGTACTGTACCTGTGTTATATAGTGACAGACTTGTACCCACCAGTACTGTACCCCAGTGTTATACAGTGACAGACCTGTACCCACCAGTACTGCACCCGTGTAATATAGTGACAGACCTGTACCCACCAGTACTGTACACGTATTATATAGTGACAGACCTGTACCCACCAGTACTGTACCCCAGTGTTATACAGTGACAGACCTGTACCCACCAGTACTATACCACAATGTTAAACAGTGACAGACCTGTATCCAACAGCACTGTACCCCAGTGTTATACAGTGACAGACCTGTATCCTCCAGTACTGTACCCCAGTGTTAAAGAGTGACAGACCTGTATCCACCAGTACTGTACCCCAGTGTTAAACAGTGACAGACCTATACCCACCAGTACTGTACCCCAGTGTTAAACAGTGACAGACATGTATCCACCAGTACTGTACCCCAGTGTTAAACAGTGACAGACCTGTCCACACCAGTACTGTACCCCAGTGTTAAACAGTGACAGACCTGTATCCACCAGTACTGTACCCCAGTGTTAAACAGTGACAGACCTGTATCCACCAGTACTTTACCCCAGTGTTACACAGTGACAGACCTGTACCCCAGTGTTAAACAGTGACAGACCTGTCCCCACCAGTACTGTACCCCAATGTTAAACAGTGACAGACCTTTATCCACCAGTACTGTACCCCAGTGTTAAACAGTGACAGACCTGTATCCACCAGTACTGTACCCCAGTGTTAAACAGTGACAGACCTGA
The DNA here is from genome assembly GCF_036365525.1 of Heterodontus francisci. Lineage (NCBI taxonomy): Eukaryota > Metazoa > Chordata > Chondrichthyes > Heterodontiformes > Heterodontidae > Heterodontus > Heterodontus francisci. Next base: position 14,359,533 of record NC_090396.1, read on the forward strand.
CCACACCAGTACTGTACCCCAGTGTTATACAGTGACATACTTGTATCCACCAGTACTTTACCCGTGTAATATAGTGACAGACCTGTACCCACCAGTACTGTACACGTATTATCTAGTGACAGACCTGTACCCACCAGTACTGTACCCCAGTGTTCAACAGTGACAGACCTGTCCACACCAGTACTGTACCCCAGTGTTATACAGTGACATACTTCTCCCACCAGTACTGTACCCCAGTGTTATACAGTGACAGACTTGTATCCACCGGTACTGTGCCCCAATGTTAAACAGCGACAGACCTGTATCCACCAGTACTGTACCCCAATGTTAAACAGTGACAGACCTGTATCCACCAGTACAGTACCCCAGTGTTATACAGTGACAGACCTGTACCCACCAGTACTGTACCCCAGTGTTAAACAGTGACAGACCTGTATCCACCAGTACTGTACCCCAGTGTTAAACAGTGACAGACCTGTATCCACCAGTACTGTACCCCAGTGTTATAAAGTGACAACCTGTACCCACCAGTACTGTACCCCAGTGTTAAACAGTGACAGACCTGTCCCCACCAGTACTGTACCCCAATGTTAAACAGTGACACACCTGTATCCACCAGTACTGTACCCCAGTGTTAAACAGTGACAGACCTGTATCCACCAGTACTGTACCCCAATGTTAAACAGTGACAGACCTGTATCCTCCAGTACAGTACCCCAGTGTTATACAGTGACAGACCTGTACCCACCAGTACTGTACCCCAGTGTTAAACAGTGACAGACCTGTATTCACCAGTACTGTACCCCAGTGTTAAACAGTGACAGACCTGTATCCACCAGTACTGTACCCCAGTGTTATACAGTGACAGACCTGTACCCACCAGTACTGTACCCCAGTGTTAAACAGTGACAGACCTGTCCCCACCAGTACTGTACCCCAATGTTAAACAGTGACACACCTGTATCCACCAGTACTGTACCCCAGTGTTAAACAGTGACAGACCTGTATCCACCAGTACTGAACCCCAGTGTTAAACAGTGACAGACCAGTATCCACCAGTACTGTACCCCAGTGTTAAACAGTGACAGACCTGTCCACACCAGTACTGTACACCAGTGTTAAACAGTGACATACTTGTACCCACCAGTACTGTACCCATGTTATATAGTGACAGAACTGTACCCACCAGTACTGTACCCGTGTAATATAGTGACAGACCTGTACCCACCAGTACTGTACACGTTTTATATAGTGACAGACCTGTACCCACCAGTACTGTACCCCAGTGTTATACAGTGACAGACCTGTATCCACCAGTACTGTACCCCAGTGTTAAACAGTGACAGACCTGACCACACCAGTACTGTACCCCAGTGTTATACAGTGACATACTTGTACCCACCAGTACTGTACCCCAATGTTAAACAGCGACAGACCTGTATCCACCAGTACTGTACACCAGTGTTATACAGTGACATACTTGTACCCACCAGTACTGTACCCCAATGTTAAACAGTGACAGACCTGTATCCACCAGTACAGTACCCCAGTGTTAAACAGTGACAGACCTGTATCCACCAGTACTGTACCCCAGTGTTATACAGTGACATACTTGTACCCACCAGTACTGTACCCCAGTGTTAAACAGTGACAGACCTGTATCCACCAGTACTGTACCCCAGTGTTATACAGTGACATACTTGTACCCACCAGTACTGTACCCCAGTGTTAAACAGTGACAGACCTGTATCCACCAGTACTGTACCCCAGTGTTATACAGTGACATACTTGTACCCACCAGTACTGTACCCCAGTGTTAAACATTGACAGACCTGTATCCACCAGTACTGTACCCCAGTGTTAAACAGTGACAGACATGTCCACACCAGTACTGTACCCCAGTGTTAAACATTGACAGACCTGTATCCACCAGTACTGTACCCCAGTGTTATACAGTGACATACTTGTACCCACCAGTACTGTACCCCAGTGTTAAACAGTGACAGACCTGTATCCACCAGTACTGTACCCCAGTGTTATACAGTGACAGACCTGTATCCACCAGTACTGTACCCCAGTGTTATACAGTGACATACTTGTACCCACCAGTACTGTACCCCAGTGTTAAACATTGACAGACCTGTATCCACCAGTACTGTACCCCAGTGTTAAACAGTGACAGACATGTCCACACCAGTACTGTACCCCAGTGTTAAACATTGACAGACTTGTACCCACCAGTACTGTACCCCAGTGTTATACAGTGACAGACCTGTACCCACCAGTACTGCACCCGTGTAATATAGTGACAGACCTGTACCCACCAGTACTGTACCCCAGTGTTATACAGTGACAGACCTGTTCCCACCAGTACTGTACCCCAGTGTTATACAGTGACAGACTTGTACCCACCAGTACTATACCACAATGTTAAACAGTGACAGACCTGTATCCAACAGCACTGTACCCCAGTGTTATACAGTGACAGACCTGTATCCTCCAGTACTGTACCCCAGTGTTAAACAGTGACAGACCTGTATCCACCAGTACTGTACCCCAGTGTTAAACAGTGACAGACCTATATCCACCAGTACTGTCCCCCAGTGTTATACAGTGACATACTTGTACCCACCAGTACTGTACCCCAGTGTTAAACAGTGACAGACCTGTATCCACCAGTACTGTACCCCAGTGTTATACAGTGACATACTTGTACCCACCAGTACTGTACCCCAGTGTTAAACAGTGACAGACCTGTATCCACCAGTACTGTACCCCAGTGTTAAACAGTGACAGACCTGTCCACACCAGTACTGTACCCCAGTGTTATACAGTGACATACTTGTACCCACCAGTACTGTACCCCAGTGTTAAACAGTGACAGACCTGTATCCACCAGTACTGTACCCCAGTGTTAAACAGTGACATACTTGTACCCACCAGTACTGTACCCCAGTGTTATACAGTGACAGACCTGTACCCACCAGTACTGCACCCGTGTAATATAGTGACAGACCTGTACCCACCAGTACTGTACACGTATTATATAGTGACAGACCTGTACCCACCAGTACTGTACACGTGTTATATAGTGACAGACTTGTACCCACCAGTACTGTACCCCAGTGTTATACAGTGACAGACCTGTACCCACCAGTACTGCACCCGTGTAATATAGTGACAGACCTGTACCCACCAGTACTGTACACGTATTATATAGTGACAGACCTGTACCCACCAGTACTGTACCCCAGTGTTAAACAGTGACAGACCTGTCCACACCAGTACTGTACACCAGTGTTATACAGTGACATACTTGTACCCACCAGTACTGTACCCATGTTATATAGTGACAGAACTGTACCCACCAGTACTGTACCCGTGTAATATAGTGACAGACCTGTACCCACCAGTACTGTACACGTTTTATATAGTGACAGACCTGTACCCACCAGTACTGTACCCCAGTGTTATACAGTGACAGACCTGTATCCACCAGTACTGTACCCCAGTGTTAAACAGTGACAGACCTGTATCCACCAGTACTGTACCCCAGTGTTATACAGTGACATACTTGTACCCACCAGTACTGTACCCCAGTGTTAAACAGTGACAGACCTGTATCCACCAGTACTGTACCCCAGTGTTATACAGTGACAGACCTGTATCCACCAGTACTGTACCCCAGTGTTATACAGTGACATACTTGTACCCACCAGTACTGTACCCCAGTGTTAAACATTGACAGACCTGTATCCACCAGTACTGTACCCCAGTGTTAAACAGTGACAGACATGTCCACACCAGTACTGTACCCCAGTGTTAAACATTGACAGACTTGTACCCACCAGTACTGTACCCCAGTGTTATACAGTGACAGACCTGTACCCACCAGTACTGCCCCCGTGTAATCTAGTGACAGACCTGTACCCACCAGTACTGTACCCCAGTGTTATACAGTGACAGACCTGTTCCCACCAGTACTGTACCCCAGTGTTATACAGTGACAGACTTGTACCCACCAGTATTATACCACAATGTTAAACAGTGACAGACCTGTATCCAACAGCACTGTACCCCAGTGTTATACAGTGACAGACCTGTATCCTCCAGTACTGTACCCCAGTGTTAAACAGTGACAGACCTGTATCCACCAGTACTGTACCCCAGTGTTAAACAGTGACAGACCTATATCCACCAGTACTGTACCCCAGTGTTATACAGTGACATACTTGTACCCACCAGTACTGTACCCCAGTGTTAAACAGTGACAGACCTGTATCCACCAGTACTGTACCCCAGTGTTATACAGTGACATACTTGTACCCACCAGTACTGTACCCCAGTGTTAAACAGTGACAGACCTGTATCCACCAGTACTGTACCCCAGTGTTAAACAGTGACAGACCTGTCCACACCAGTACTGTACCCCAGTGTTAAACAGTGACAGACCTGTATCCACCAGTACTGTACCCCAGTGTTATACAGTGACATACTTGTACCCACCAGTACTGTACCCCAGTGTTATACAGTGACAGACCTGTACCCACCAGTACTGCACCCGTGTAATATAGTGACAGACCTGTACCCACCAGTACTGTACACGTATTATATAGTGACAGACCTGTACCCACCAGTACTGTACACGTGTTATATAGTGACAGACTTGTACCCACCAGTACTGTACCCCAGTGTTATACAGTGACAGACCTGTACCCACCAGTACTGCACCCGTGTAATATAGTGACAGACCTGTACCCACCAGTACTGTACACGTATTATATAGTGACAGACCTGTACCCACCAGTACTGTACCCCAGTGTTATACAGTGACAGACCTGTACCCACCAGTACTGTACCCCAGTGTTATACAGTGACAGACTTGTACCCACCAGTACTATACCACAATGTTAAACAGTGACAGAGCTGCATCCAAGAGCACTGTACCCCAGTGTTATACAGTGACAGACCTGTTTCCTCCAGTACTGTACCCCAGTGTTAAACAGTGACAGACCTGTATCCACCAGTACTGTACCCCAGTGTTAAACAGTGACAGACCTATATCCACCAGTACTGTACCCCAGTGTTAAACAGTGACAGACCTGTATCCACCAGTACTGTACCCCAGTGTTAAACAGTGACAGACCTGTCCACACCAGTACTGTACCCCAGTGTTAAACAGTGACAGACCTGTATCCACCAGTACTTTACCCCAGTGTTACACAGTGACAGACCTGTACCCCAGTGTTAAACAGTGACAGACCTGTCCCCACCAGTACTGTACTCCAATGTTAAACAGTGACAGACCTGTATCCACCAGTACTGTACCCCAGTGTGAAACAGTGACTGACCTGTATCCACCAGTACTGTACCGCAGTGTTAAGCAGTGACAGACCTGACCACACCAGTACTGTACCCCAGTGTTATACAGTGACATACTTGTATCCACCAGTACTGTACCCGTGTAATATAGTGACAGACCTGTACCCACCAGTACTGTACACGTATTATCTAGTGACAGACCTGTACCCACCAGTACTGTACCCCAGTGTTCAACAGTGACAGACCTGTCCACACCAGTACTGTACCCCAGTGTTATACAGTGACATACATCTCCCACCAGTACTGTACCCCAGTGTTATACAGTGACAGACTTGTACCCACCAGTACTTTACCCCAATGTTAAACAGCGACAGACCTGTATCCACCAGTACTGTACCCCAATGTTAAACAGTGACAGACCTGTATCCACCAGTACAGTACCCCAGTGTTATACAGTGACAGACCTGTACCCACCAGTACTGTACCCCAGTGTTAAACAGTGACAGACCTGTATCCACCAGTATTGTACCCCAGTGTTAAACAGTGACAGACCTGTATCCACCAGTACTGTACCCCAGTGTTATACAGTGACAGACCTGTATCCACCAGTACTGTACCCCAGTGTTAAACAGTGACAGACCTGTCCCCACCAGTACTGTACCCCAATGTTAAACAGTGACACACCTGTATCCACCAGTACTGTACCCCAGAGTTAAACAGTGACAGACCTGTATCCACCAGTACTGTACCCCAGTGTTAAACAGTGACAGACCTGTCTACACCAGTACTGTACACCAGTGTTATAAAGTGACATACTTGTACCCACCAGTACTGTACCCGTGTAATATAGTGACAGACCTGTACCCACCAGTACTGTACACGTATTATATAGTGACAGAACTGTACCCACCAGTCCTGTACCCGTGTAATATAGTGACAGACCTGTACCCACCAGTACTGTACACGTATTATATAGTGACAGACCTGTACCCACCAGTACTGTACCCCAGTGTTATACAGTGACAGACCTGTATCCACCAGTCCTGTACCCCAGTGTTAAACAGTGACAGACCTGACCACACCAGTACTGTACCCCAGTGTTTTCCAGTGACATACTTGTACCCACCAGTACTGTACCCGTGTTATATAGTGACAGACCTGTACCCACCAGTACTGTACACGTATTATCTAGTGACAGACCTGCACCCACCAGTACTGTACCCCAGTGTTAAACAGTGACAGAGCTGTCCACACCAGTACTGTACCCCAGTGTTATACAGTGACATACTTGTACCCACCAGTACTGTACCCCAATGTTAAACAGCGACAGACCTGTATCCACCAGTACTGTACCCCAATGTTAAACAGTGACAGACCTGTATCCACCAGTACAGTACCCCAGTGTTATACAGTGACAGACCTGTACCCACCAGTACTGTACCCCAGTGTTAAACAGTGACAGACCTGTATCCACCAGTACTGTACCCCAGTGTTATACAGTGACGTACTTGTACCCACCAGTACTGTACCCCAGTGTTAAACAGTGACAGACCTGTATCCACCAGTACTGTCCCCCAGTGTTAAACAGTGACAGACCTGTCCACACCAGTACTGTACCCCAGTGTTAAACATTGACAGACCTGTATCCACCAGTACTGTACCCCAGTGTTATACAGTGACATACTTGTACCCACCAGTACTGTACCCGTGTTATATAGTGACAGACTTGTACCCACCAGTACTGTACCCCAGTGTTATACAGTGACAGACCTGTACCCACCAGTACTGCACCCGTGTAATATAGTGACAGACCTGTACCCACCAGTACTGTACACGTATTATATAGTGACAGACCTGTACCCACCAGTACTGTACCCCAGTGTAAGACAGTGACAGACCTGTTCCCACCAGTACTGTACCCCAGTGTTATACAGTGACAGACTTGTACCCACCAGTACTATACCACAATGTTAAACAGTGACAGACCTGTATCCAACAGCACTGTACCCCAGTGTTATACAGTGACAGACCTGTATCCTCCAGTACTGTACCCCAGTGTTAAACAGTGACAGACCTGTATCCACCAGTACTGTACCCCAGTGTTAAACAGTGACAGACCTGTATCCACCAGTACTGTACCCCAGTGTTAAACAGTGACAGACCTATATCCACCAGTACTGTACCCCATTGTTAAACAGTGACAGACCTGTATCCACCAGTACTGTACCCCAGTGTTAAACAGTGACAGACCTGACCACACCAGTACTGTACCCCAGTGTTATACAGTGACAGACCTGTTCCCACCAGTACTGTACCCCAGTGTTATACAGTGACAGACTTGTACCCTCCAGTACTATACCACAATGTTAAACAGTGACAGACCTGTATCCAACAGCACTGTACCCCAGTGTTATACAGTGACAGACCTGTATCCTCCAGTACTGTACCCCAGTGTTAAACAGTGACAGACCTGGATCCACCAGTACTGTACCCCAGTGTTAAACAGTGACAGACCTGTATCCACCAGTACTGTACCCCAGTGTTCAACAGTGACAGACCTATATCCACCAGTACTGTACCCCAGTGTTAAACAGTGACAGACCTGTATCCACCAGTACTGTACCCCAGTGTTAAACAGTGACAGACCTGTCCACACCAGTACTGTACCCCAGTGTTAAACAGTGACAGACCTGTATCCACCAGTACTTTACCCCAGTGTTACACAGTGACAGACCTGTACCCCAGTGTTAAACAGTGACAGACCTGTCCCCACCAGTACTGTACCCCAATGTTAAATCCTGACAGACCTGTATCCACCAGTACTGTACCCCAGTGTTAAACAGTGACTGACCTGTATCCACCAGTACTGTACCCCAGCGTTAAACAGTGACAGACCTGACCACACCAGTACTGTACCCCAGTGTTATACAGTGACATACTTGTATCCACCAGTACTGTACCTGTGTAATATAGTGACAGACCTGTACCCACCAGTACTGTACACGTATTATCTAGTGACAGACCTGTACCCACCAGTACTGTACCCCAGTGTTCAACAGTGACAGACCTGTCCACACCAGTACTGTACCCCAGTGTTATACAGTGACATACTTGTACCCACCAGTACTGTACCCCAATGTTAAACAGCGACAGACCTGTATCCACCAGTACTGTACCCCAGTGTTATACAGTGACATACTTGTACCCACCAGTACTGTACCCCAATGTTAAACAGCGACAGACCTGTATCCACCAGTACTGTACCCCAGTGTTATACAGTGACATACTTGTACCCACTAGTACTGTACCCCAGTGTTAAACAGTGACAGACCTGTATCCACCAGTACTGTACCCCAGTGTTATACAGTGACAGACCTGTACCTACCAGTACTGTACCCCAGTGTTAAACAGTGACAGACCTGTATCCACCAGTACTGTACCCCAGTGTTAAACAGTGACAGACCTGTATCCACCAGTACTGTACCCCAGTGTTATACAGTGACAGCCCTGTACCCACCAGTACTGTACCCCAGTGTTAAACAGTGACAGACCTGTCCCCACCAGTACTGTACCCCAATGTTAAACAGTGACACACCTGTATCCACCAGTACTGTACCCCAGTGTTAAACAGTGACAGACCTGTATCCACCAGTACTGTACCCCAGTGTTAAACAGTGACAGACCTGTCCACACCAGTACTGTACACCAGTGTTATACAGTGACATACTTGTACCCACCAGTACTGTACCCGTGTTATATAGTGACAGAACTGTACCCACCAGTACTGTACCCGTGTAATATAGTGACAGACCTGTACCCACCAGTACTGTACACGTATTATATAATGACAGACCTGTACCCACGAGTACTGTCCCCCAGTGTTATACAGTGACAGACCTGTATCCACCAGTACTGTACCCCAGTGTTAAACAGTGACAGACCTGACCACACCAGTACTGTACCCCAGTGTTATATAGTGACAGACCTGTACCCACCAGTACTGTACACGTATTATCTAGTGACAGACCTGCACCCACCAGTACTGTACCCCAGTGTTAAACCGTGTCAGAGCTGTCCACACCAGTACTGTACCCCAGTGTTATACAGTGACAGACCTGTCCACACCAGTACTGTACCCCAGTGTTAAACAGTGACAGACCTGTATCCACCAGTACTGTACCCCAATGTTAAACAGTGACAGACCTGTATCCACCAGTACAGTACCCCAGTGTTATACAGTGACAGACCTGTATCCACCAGTACTGTACCCCAGTGTTAAACAGTGACAGACCAGTACCCACCAGTACTGTACCCCAATGTTAAACAGCGACAGACCTGTATCCACCAGTACTGTACCCCAATGTTAAACAGTGACAGACCTGTATCCACCAGTACAGTACCCCAGTGTTATACAGTGACAGACCTGTATCCACCAGCACTGTACCCCAGTGTTAAACAGTGACAGACCTGTATCCACCAGTACTGTACCCCAGTGTTAAACAGTGACAGACCTGTCCACACCAGTACTGTACCCCAGTGTTAAACAGTGACAGACCTGTATCCACCAGTACTGCACCCCAGTGTTAAACAGTGACAGACCTGTATCCACCAATACTGTACCCCAGTGTTATACAGTGACAGACCTGTACCCACCAGTACTGTACCCCGGTGTTAAACAGTGACAGACCTGTCCACACCAGTACTGTACCCCAGTGTTATACAGTGACATACTTGTACCCACCAGTACTGTACCCGTGTTATATAGTGACAGACCTGTACCCACCAGTACTGTACCCGTGTAATATAGTGACAGACCTGTACCCACCAGTACTGTACACGTATTATATAGTGACAGACCTGTACCCACCAGTACTGTACCCGTGTAATATAGTGACAGACCTGTACCCACCAGTACTGTACACGTATTATATAGTGACAGACCTGTACCCACCAGTACTGTTCCCCAGTGTTATACAGTGACAGACCTGTATCCACCAGTACTGTACCCCAGTGTTAAACAGTGACAGACCTGACCACACCAGTACTGTACCCCAGTGTTATACAGTGACATACTTGTACCCACCAGTACTGTACCCGTGTTATATAGTGACAGACCTGTACCCACCAGTACTGTACACGTATTATCTAGTGACAGACCTGTACCCACCAGTACTGTACCCCAGTGTTAAACAGTGTCAGAGCTGTCCACACCAGTACTGTACCCCAGTGTTATACAGTGACATACTTGTACCCACCAGTACTGTACCCCAATGTTAAACAGCGACAGACCTGTATCCACCAGTACTGTACCCCAATGTTAAACAGTGACAGACCTGTATCCACCAGTACTGTACCCCAGTGTTAAACAGTGACAGACCTGTATCCACCAGTACTGTACCCCAGTGTTATACAGTGACAGACCTGTCCACACCAGTGCTGTACCCCAGTGTTAAACAGTGACAGACCTGTATCCACCAGTACTGTACCCCAGTGTTAAACAGTGACAGACCTGTATCCACCAGTACTGTACCCCAGTGTTAAACAGTGACAGACCTGTCCACACCAGTACTGTACCCCAGTGTTAAACAGTGACAGACCTGTCCCCACCAGTACTGTACCCCAATGTTAAACAGTGACACACCTGTATCCACCAGTACTGTACCCCAGTGTTAAACAGTGACAGACCTGTATCCACCAGTACTGTACCCCAGTGTTAAACAGTGACAGACCTGTCCACACCAGTACTGTACACCAGTGTTATACAGTGACATACTTGTACCCACCAGTACTGTACCCGTGTTATATAGTGACAGAACTGTACCCACCAGTACTGTACCCGTGTAATATAGTGACAGACCTGTACCCACCAGTAATGTACACGTATTATATAGTGACAGACCTGTACCCACGAGTACTGTACCCCAGTGTTATACAGTGACAGACCTGTATCCACCAGTACTGTACCCCAGTGTTAAACAGTGACAGACCTGACCACACCAGTACTGTACCCCAGTGTTATACAGTGACAGACCTGTATCCACCAGTACTGTACCCCAGTGTTAAACAGTGACAGACCTGACCACACCAGTACTGTACCCCAGTGTTATACAGTGACATACTTGTACCCACCAGTACTGTACCCGTGTTATATAGTGACAGACCTGTACCCACCAGTACTGTACACGTATTATCTAGTGACAGACCTGTACCCACCAGTACTGTACCCCAGTGTTAAACAGTGTCAGAGCTGTCCACACCAGTACTGTACCCCAGTGTTATACAGTGACATACTTGTACCCACCAGTACTGTACCCCAATGTTAAACAGCGACAGACCTGTATCCACCAGTACTGTACCCCAATGTTAAACAGTGACAGACCTGTATCCACCAGTACAGTACCCCAGTGTTATGCAGTGACAGACCTGTATCCACCAGTACTGTACCCCAGTGTTAAACAGTGACAGACCTGTATCCACCAGTACTGTACCCCAGTGTTAAACAGTGACAGACCTGTATCCACCAGTACTGTACCCCAGTGTTAAACAGTGACAGACCTGTCCACACCAGTGCTGTACCCCAGTGTTAAACAGTGACAGACCTGTATCCACCAGTACTGTACCCCAGTGTTAAACAGTGACAGACCTGTATCCACCAGTACTGTACCCCAGTGTTATACAGTGACAGACCTGTACCCACCAGTACTGTACCCCAGTGTTAAACAGTGACAGACCTGTCCACACCAGTACTGTACCCCAGTGTTATACAGTGACATACTTGTACCCACCAGTACTGTACCCGTGTTATATAGTGACAGACCTGTACCCACCAGTACTGTACCCGTGTAATATAGTGACAGACCTGTACCCACCAGTACTGTACACGTATTATATAGTGACAGACCTGTACCCACCAGTACTGTACACGTATTATATAGTGACAGACCTGTACCCACCAGTACTGTACCCCAGTGTTAAACAGTGACAGACCTGTACCCACCAGTACTGTACCCCAGTGTTATACAGTGACAGACTTGTACCCACCAGTACTGTACCCCAATGTTAAACAGTGACAGACCTGTATCCTCCAGTACTGTACCCCAATGTTAAACAGTGACAGACCTGTATCCACCAGTAATGTACCCCAGTGTTAAACAGTGACAGACCTGCATCCACCAGTACTGTACCCCAGTGTTAAACAGTGACAGACCTGTATCCACCAGTACTGTACCCCAGTGTTAAACAGTGACAGACCTGTATCCACCAGTACTGTACCCCAGTGTTAAACAGTGACAGACCATTACCCACCAGTACTGTACCCCAATGTTAAACAGTGACAGACCTGTATCCACCAGTACTGTACCCCAGTGTTAAACAGTGACAGACCTGTATCCACCAGTACTGTATCCCAGTGTTATGCAGTGACTGACCTGTACCCACCAGTACTGTACCCCAGTGTTAAACAGTGACAGACCTGTCCCCACCAGTACTGTATCCCAGTGTTAAACAGTGACAGACCTGTCCACACCAGTACTGTACCCCAGTGTTATACAGTGACATACTTGTACCCACCAGTACTGTACCCGTGTTATATAGTGACAGACTTGTACCCACCAGTACTGTACCCCAGTGTTATACGGTGACAGACCTGTACCCACCAGTACTGTACCCGTGTAATATAGTGACAGACCTGTACCCACCAGTACTGTAAACGTATTATATAGTGACAGACCTGTACCCACCAGTACTGTACCCCAGTCTTATACAGTGACAGACCTGTACCCACCAGTACTGTACCCCAGTGTTATACAGTGACAGACCTGTACCCACCAGTACTGTACCCGTGTTATATAGTGACAGACCTGTACCCACCAGTACTGTACCCGTGTTATACAGTGACAGACCTGTACCCACCAGTACTGTACCCCAGTGATAGAACAAAGAACAAAGAACAAAGAATAGTACAGCACAGGAACAGGCCATTCGGCCCTCCAAGCCTGCGCCGATCTTGATGCCTGCCTAAACTAAAACCTTCTGCACTTCCGGGGACCGTATCCCTCTATTCCCATCCTATTCATGTATTTGTCAAGATGCCTCTTAAATGTTAAACGTGGCTATCGTACCTGCTTCCACCACCTCCCCCGGCAGCAATTTCCAGGCACTCACCACCTTCTGTGTAAAAAACTTGCCTCGCACATCCCCTCTAAACTTTGCCCCTCTCACCTTAAAGCTATGTCCCCTAGTAACTGACTCTTGCACCCTGGGAAAAAGCATCTGATTATCCACTGTAAACCTCTATTATGTCACCCCTCCACCTCCGTCATTCCAGTGAAAACAATCCGAGTTTATCCAATCTCTCCTCATAGCTAATGCCCTCCAGACCAAGCAACATCCTGGTAAACCTCTTCTGTACCCTCTCCAAAGCCTCCATGTCCTTCTGGTAGTGTGGCGACCAGAATTGCACGCAATATTCTAAGTGTGGCCTAACTAAATTTCTGTACAGCTGCAGCATGACTTGTCAATTTTTATACTCTATGCCCCGACCAATGAAGGCAAGCATGCCGTATGCCTTCTTGACTACCTTATCCACCTGCGTTGCCACTTTCTGTGACCTGTGGACCTGTACGCCCAGATCTCTCTGCCTGTCAATACTCCTAAGGGTTCTGCCATTTTCTGTAAACTTCCCACCTGCATTCGACCTTCCAAAATGCATTGCCTCACATTTGTCCGGACTAAACTCCATCTGCCATTTCTCCGCCCAAGTCTCCAACCGATCTATATCCTGCTGTATCCTCTGACAACCCTCATCATTATCCGCAACTCCACCAACCTTTGTGTCGTCCGCAAACTTACTAATCATACCAGCTACATTTTCCTCCAAATCATTTATATATACTACAAACAGCAAAGGTCCCAGCACCGATCCCTGCGGAACACCACTAGTCACATCCCTCCATTCAGAAAAGCACCCTTCCACTGTTACCCTCTGTCTTCTGTGACCGAGCCAGTTCTGTATCCATCTTGCCAGCTCACCTCTGATCCCGTGTGACTTCACCTTTTGCACCAGTCTGCCATGAGGGACCTTGTCAAAGGCTTTGCTGAAGTCCATATAGATAACATCCATTGCCCTTCCTTCATCAATCATCTTTGTCACTTCCTCAAAAAACTCAATCATGTTAGTGAGACACGACCTCCCCTTCACAGAACCATGCTGCCTCTCGCTAATAAGTTCATTTGTTTCCAAATGGGAGTAAATCCTGTCCCGAAGAAACCTCTCTAATAATTACCCTACCACTGATGTAAGGCTCACCGGCCTACAATTTCCTGGATTATCCTCACCTGTAGCCAATGAGGATGCAAAGATTTCTATCAAGGCCCCAGCAATTTCTTCCCTTGCCTCCCTTAGTATTCTGGGATAGATCCCATCAGGCCCTGGGGACTTATCTACCTTAGTGCTTTGCAAGACACCCAACACCTCCTCCTTTTTGATAATGAGATGACTGAGACTATCTACACTCCCTTCCCTAGGCTCATCATCCACCAAATCCTTCTCTTTGGTGAATACTGATGCAAAGTACTCATTTAGTACCTCGCCCATTTCCTCTGGCTCCACACGTAGATTCCCTTCTCTGTCCTTGAGTGGGCCAACCCTTTCCATAGTTACCCTCTTGCTCTTTATATACGTATAAAAAGCCTTGGGATTATCCTTAATCCTGTTTGCCAATGACTTTTCATGACCCCTTTTAGCCCTCCTGACTCCTTGCTTAAGTTCCTTCCTACTGTCTTTATATTCCTCAAGGGATTTGTCTGTTCCTAGCATTCCAGTCCTTATGAATGCTTCCTTTTTCTTTTTGACAAGGCTCACAATATCCCGCATTATGCAAGGTTCCCGAAACTTGCCAAACTTATCCTTCTTCCTCACAGGAACATGCTGGTCCTGGATTCTAATCAACTGACATTTGAAAGACTCCCACATGTCAGATGCTGATTTACCCTCAAATAGCCACCCCCAATCTAAATTCTTCAGTTCCTGCCTAATATTGTTATAATCAGCCTTCCCCCAATTTAGCACCTTCACCCGAGGACTACTCTTATCCTTATCCACAAGTACCTTAAAACTTATGGAATTATGGTCACTGTTCCCGAAATGCTCCCCTACTGAAACTTTGACCACCTGGCTGGGCTCATTCCCCAATACTAGGTCCAGTATGGCCCCATCCCTAGTTGGACTATCTGCATATTGTTTCAAGAAGCCCTCCTGGATGCTCCTTACAAATTCTGCCCCATCCAAGCCCCTAGCACTAAGTGAGTCCCAGTCAATATTGGGGAAGTTAAAATCACCCACCACTACAACCCTGTTACCTTTACATCTTTCCAAAATCTGTCTACATATCTGCTCCTCTACCTCCCGCTGGCTGTTGGGAGGCCTGTAGTAAACCCCCAACATCGTGACTGCACCCTTCCTATTCCTGAGCTCCACCCATATTGCCTCGCTGCACGACCCCTCAGAGGTGTCCTCCCGCAGTACAGCTGTGATATTCTCCTTAACAAGTAATGCAACTCCCCCACCCCTTTTACATCCCCCTCTATCCCGGCTGAAGCTTCTAAATCCTGGAACATTTAGCTGCAAATCTTGTCCTTCCCTCAACCAAGTCTCTGTAATAGCAACAACATCATAGTTCCAAGTACTAATCCAAGCTCTAAATTCATCTGCCTTACCTGTTATACTTCTCACATTGAAACAAATGCACTTCAGACCACCAGTCCTGCTATGCTCAGCAACATCTCCCTGCCTGCTCTTCCTCTTAGTCTTACTGGCCTTATTTACCAGTTCCCCCTCATTGATTTCGCTTGCTGTCCTACTGCTCTGGTTCCCACCCCCCTGCCATACTAGTTTAAACCCTCCCGAGTGACGCTAGCAAACCTCGCAGCCAGGATATTTGTGCACCTCCAGTTTAGATGCAACCCGTCCTTCTTGTACAGGTACCACCTGTCCCTGAAGAGATCCCAATGGTCCAGATATCTGAAACCCTCCCTTCTACACCAGCTGTTCAGCCACGTGTTTAGCTGCACTATCTTCCTATTTCTAGCCTCACTGGCACCTGGCACAGGGAGTAATCCAGAGATTACAACCCTAGAGGTTCTGCCTTTTAACTTTCTACCTAACTCCCTAAACACCCCCTGCACTGTTATACAGTGACAGACCTGTACCCACCAGTACTGTACCCCAGTGTTATACAGTCACAGACCTGTACCTACCAGTACTGTACCCATGTTATAGTGACAGACCTGTACTCACCAGTACTGTACCCCAGTGTTATACAGTGACTGACCTGTACCCACCAGTACTGTACCCCAGTGTTATACAGTGACTGACCTGTACCCACTATACAGTCATGGAGTTATACAGCAAAGAAACAGGCCCTTCGGCCCATCGTGTCTGTGCCAGCCATCAAGCACCTATCTATTCTAATCCCACCAGTAATGTACCTGTTATACATAGACAGACCTGTACCCACCAGTACTGTACCTCAGAGTTAAACAGTGACAGACCTATACCCGCCAGTACTGTACCTGTGTTATACAGTGACAGACCTGTACCCACCAATACTGTACCCCAGTGTTATACAGTGACAGACCTGTACCCGCCAGTACTGTACCTGTGTTATACAGTGACAGACCTGTACCCACCAGTACTGTACCCCAATGTTAAACAGTGACAGACCTATATCCACCAGTACTGTACCCCAGTGTTAAACAGTGACAGACCTGTACCCACCAATACTGTACCCCAGTGTTATACAGTGACAGACCTGTATCCACCAGTACTGTACCCCAGTGTTAAACAGTGACAGACCTGTATCCACCAGTACTGTACCCACAGTAGTATACAGTGACTGACCTGTGCCCACCAATGCTGTACCACAGTTTTATAAACTGTAGAAAGTTATATATCTTCGCAAATGCCAACTAGACACCATGGAGCTCAGTTGGTTGCCTCCAGCATCAAATTAGTAAATCTGTGCTAAAACCAATTTCTTGTTTTGCTTTTTAGCTGGTGAGGACAGTGAATGTCTGTGCTCCACGAATGTCTGCCACATCTTCCTGTCTGTTTATTACTACCTGTACCCGTTCAACATTGAGTACAGTCTGCTTGCCTCGGCAATGTGTTATGTGATGTGGAAGAATGTCGGCAGATTGATAGATGACCACGGACAGTGCGGCAAGCTCAAATTCCACTTCCATGGCATCATCCTGGGCCCAATCCTTGGGGTTGCTATGGTCCTGATAGGCCTGGGGATCTTCATTATCTATGAGCTGGAAATGACAGATGAAGGAACAAGGACACGTGCTCTAATTGCCTATTACATCTTTAACATTGTGGCACTCACCCTGATGTCCATCAGTTCCTTGCTTGGCTCTCTTGTCTACCGGTTTGATAAAAGGCGTGGTAACAGTGACAAAAACCCCACCAGGAGTCTAGATGTGGGCCTACTGCTGGGGGCAGCTTTGGGCCAGTTTCTCATATCATACTTCAGTGTTGTAGCGCTTGTGGCTGTCCAACCCCATGAGCTGCTAACTGTCCTGAACCTTCTCTTCTCCCTCCTAACGATCATTCAGCACATTCTGCAAAATACCTTTATCGTTGAAGGTTTGTGTAGGGAATCATTTGTAGAGGAGAGTCAGTCAGGTGCTAGGAATACCCGTTCTTATGTCAGGGATTCCACCAGCGAGGTGTACGTCAACATGAACATCTCCCACCGCCTCCCGGGGGATGCCATGAAACACCCCTTCCAGAGGACCCTTTCCCAAACTAACTCCATCTCAACCAGCATCACCAATGGTCAGGAAGCTGTTCCAAGCCATCAGGAACATTCATACAATATCCATGGAGATCGACTCTCAGCCTCACCCCATCGGCTCAGCTGGAAGAGAAGGATACTGAAGGAGATCTGCTCATTTTTACTCTTGTGCAATGTCATTGTAAGTTTGAGAACATGAGCCTTT
This sequence comes from Heterodontus francisci, assembly GCF_036365525.1. Taxonomy (NCBI): domain Eukaryota; kingdom Metazoa; phylum Chordata; class Chondrichthyes; order Heterodontiformes; family Heterodontidae; genus Heterodontus; species Heterodontus francisci. The sequence goes on from NC_090396.1 coordinate 14,377,860, forward strand.
CACATTCCTCAGGCGAGCCAATGAATTAGTTTTCAAATTGTGGTCAGTCTTATAGAGGTGGCTGTGGCTGATAATTTATGTGCAGCATGGTCTCAGAAGCAACAAATGAAAGAAAAGACCAGTTGATCTGTATCTGGTGGGGGTTTTGCTAAAGCACATTAGGGTGAACAAAACCTTCCAGCCTTTTTCAGGGGTCAGTTCTACCACCCGCTTCTCAACATGGATTTAAAGCAGTATAGGGACAAGAGGAGGCCATTCAGCCCCTCAAGCCCATTCCGCCATTTAATTAGCTCATGGCTGATCTGTGTCTGAACTCCATTTACCAGCTTTTGCTCCACATTCCTTAATACCCTTACCCAACAAAGATCTAGCAATCTTGGTTTGGAAATTTTCCATTGACCCTCAGGCATCAACAGTTTTTTTGGGGGAAGAAAGTTCCAGATTTCCACTACCCTTTGTGCGAAGAAGTGCTTCCTAACATCACCCCTGAATAGCCGAGCTCTCAATTTTAAGGTTATTCTCCCTTTTTCTGATCTCCGCACCAGATATCCATATCGATATATTTCATTTTAAGCACTATAATTTACTGTTATTGCACTGATGGTTTATTAAATTAGAGGTCACCTTTCCCTGTTAACCAAACTTGTCGTGAGGTGAGTTTACCTGGAGTGTTTGGAGCTGCAATGTGTTGTAACTGATGGCTGAGCATCCAGTCAGAGAAAGTTTGCACCATTGGCACCGATCACCCTTTAACCCTTTAATAAACATGCCAATGCTATAAATGCCACACAGTGCAGCAAACCAATGGTGGAGTGGGCACATTGCAGCCATGCTAAAGGGAGTGAGGGACGGAACAATCCGTTTAACTGATCAGACCCTTCAGGTTATTTGGAAGGATTGTGGAATTGGAGAAATCTTCTCTCAGGCTGGAAGGGTGGGAATCGCATGGAGAGACAATGCAGCCTCCATGTCCCAGTGTACATGACAGATGTGTGGAAGATAGTGTCCATTTCAAGGGAATCACTGCCAATGATGTGACTCTATTCCATGTGGCTGATGTGTGAGAGCCAATGATCTCTCATTGAAATATTTATCCAATGAGGCTGCAGGTGTGCTTTAACCTAAATAGTTTGACAGAAGAATATTCTTAAGCCCAATGTATCCAGAAACCTGCCGCAAACAGTGCACAAATGAGAAGTAATAAGGATATTTCAGAAACAAAAATACCCAGGAAATCCAACAGGTCAGTCAGCATTGGGAAGACTGAAGCCACCAACAATATTCTCCACCACAAATTCCATTCCCTGGCCATCAACTCCACCTACCTCCCGACCACTGTCTGAGGCTGAACCAGACTTTTCTCAACCTTGGCATCTTACTTGGCCCAGAGCTCAGCTTCTGACCCCATATCCTATCCATCATCAAGACCGCTTACTTCCATGTCTGTAACATTGCCAGTCTCTGCCCCTATCTCAGCTCATTTACTGCTGTACCTTCATCTAAGCCTTTGTTACTTCCAGGCTTGACTATTCCAATGCACTCCAGGCCAGCCTCCCACTTACACCTTCCATAAACTTCAGATCATCCAAAACCCTGAGTATATCTTAACCCTCATCAAGACTCCATTACCCTATGTTCACTGACCGATACGGGGTTCTTGTGTACCAACTGCTCAAACTGAAAACTCTCATCCTTCCATGGCCTCGTCTCTCCCTGTCTCGGTAGCCTCCTCCAGTCCTTCAGCACTCCAAGATCTCTGCTGTGCTGCCAACTCAGACCCCTTGTCCATTCCCCACTTCCTTCATCACACCATTGGCGGCCGAGCCTTCAACTGTCAAGACCCTAAGCTGTGGAATTCCTTCCCTGAATCTCTCTGCTTCTCTTTCTCCTCCGATAAGATTCTGCTTAAAATCTGCCTCTTTGGCCAAGCTTTCAGTCATCTGCCCTGGTATCTCCTACTTTGGCTCAGAGTCAGTTTGTGTCTGATTACGCTCATATGAAGCACTTGGGATGTTTTATGATATTAAAGGTGCTATGTAAATGCAAGCTGTTGTTGTTCAGACCCTCAGCAGGAGAAAGAAACTTTAAGGAAGTCTTTGTTACCTCCCCCATAACTCGAGTGTTACTCACAGTGGTCCAAGGGTACAAGCTACAGTGGGTCGGAAAGCAGTCATAACAGTGACCTTACCTCGGGAGTTATTCTTGCTTTCCCATGAAGCTAACAGAAGTTTTGAAATGTTGATTTCTCTTTCCGTAGTTCTGGATCATGCCAGCCTTTGGTGCTCGGCCCCATTTTGCTAACGGTCTTGAAGAAAAATTTTATGGTTTCCAAATGTGGGTGACTATAGTCAATGTTGGCCTTCCACTGGGAATATTCTACAGGATGCATTCAGCCGCCAGCCTCCTGGAAGTTTACCTCACATCATAAAATGGATACAAGAAATTCAGCAAAGATTAGTTTCAACTCACAGTTAAATCTATCGAAAAATAGGACACTTCCAGCACACCAACACAACAGACTGGCAGAAACTTGGCAGTGGGATATTTCTTGTCAGCAGCCAGCTCTCCGAGACAGCTTTCCCCACTCCCCACTGGGACTGCACCATGTGGAGTAAGCGGGGCCCTGCCTTGCTCTACAGTCAGTTGCAGAGCTGGCCAAGACCAACAAGGCCATGATACAGGCAATGTAACCCAGCTGGTGTGGGTATGGGAGGGAAAGGCATCAAACAGGACACCTGCTCCTCAACACTCTCTGTCAACCCTTGCTGGCGAGTGTGTCAGTGTAAATGTTGGGTGAGGGCAGGATGGGGCCTGGCAGCGAATTCCCCCTCCCCCCCACCATTGTTTAATAGTGTGTCATTCACCACTGTCGAGAGTCACAGGTGCAGAATGGGCCCATGGACCAGATAACAGAGGACAGCAGCAACTGTGGGGCCAAACCTGAGAAAGGAGTCGGGACTGTCAGGGAGAAGACTGGCAAGAATAATTACAAAGGATTCCAATCGCCCCCATTGGGAAGGACCACTGTTTATCTGCTTACAACAGATCCAATGCATTTTCTCCTACTTTCACCCCCTACCTGCACCTGTCATCGCTCCACCGCACATCCTCCCCATCTCCATCACCCTTCAGCGAGTCCCAGAAGCACAGAAGAAAACGTTGCACAATTCTACCCTACAATTTCTCTGGCAATAAACGTTCCCACCCAGTGCCAATTTAAGGCAGAGACAGGGCAAGCACTTCAGACTAAAAGTGCTGACTGTTGAGCATTTATGTTTCCTTGGCTATTGATGTTCCTATAGCAGGTTAGAGGGTTCAATAGTTTAAACAGTGTGCAGTGTACACTCCATGAACTGTCTCATCACAAACTGTAATACAAAATACAAGTCAAAACGTCAGATGGCAAATTCTAAAGAGTTTAACATCATTGTTAACATCAAATGTAACACCGCTATTGAAGAAAAGAGGGAGAGAGAAAACAGGGCCAGTTAGCCCAACATCAGTTGTCAGGAAAATGCTGGAATCGATTATGAAGGAAATCTTCACAATGCACTTAGAAAAGCACAGTATGATTAGAACAAATCAACATGGTTTTACAAAAGGGAAATCCTGTTTGACAAATTTATTAGAGTTTTTTGAGGATGTAGCTGGTAGGGTAAAGGGGAACCAGTAGACGTGGTGTACTTGGATTTCCAAAAGGCATTCGATAAGGTGCCACAAGGTTAATAGGCAAGGTAAGGGCTCATGGAGTTGGGGGTGATATATTAGCATGGATAGAGGATTGGTTAATGGACAGGAAGCAGAGAGTAGGGAAATGGGGCGTTTTCAAGTTTGCAGGCTGTAACTAGTGGAGTGTCGCAACAATCAGTGCTGGGGCCTCAGCTATTTACAATCTATATTAATGACTTAGATGAAGAAACAGAGAGTAATGTAACTAAGTTTGCTGATGACACAAAGCTGTGAGGCTGCAGAGATATTGACAGATTAAGTGAGTGGGCAACAAGGTGGCAGATGGAGTATAATGTGGGGAAGTGTGAGGTTAGTCACGTTGGACATAAGAATAGAAAAGCAGCGTAGCTTTTAAAAGGCATGAAACTTGTAAATGTTGATGTTCAGAGAGACTCGGGTGTACTTGTACAAGGAACACAAAGTTAGCATGCAGGTGCAGCCATCAATTAGGAAGACAAATAGCATGTTGGCCTTTATTGAAAGGGGATTGGAGTATAAGAATAATGAGGTCTTGCTACAATTGTACAGGGCTTTGGTGAGACCACACTTGGAGTACTGTGCGCAGTTTTGGTCTCCATATTTAAGGAGGGATATACTTGCATTGGAGGTGGTACAGCAAAGGTTCACTAGATTGGTCCCTGGGATGAGAGGGTTGTCCTATGATGAGAAGCTGAATAAATTAGGCTTATATTCTCTAGAGTTTAGAAGAATGAGAGGTGATCTCATTGAAACAGTAAAGATTTTGAAGGGACCGACAGGGTAGATACTGAGAGGTTGTTTCCCCTGGCTGGGGAATGTAGAACAAGGGGGCACAGTCTTGGGATAAGGGGCTGATCATTTAGGACTGAGATGAGGAGAAATTACTTCACTCAAAAGGTTGTGGGTGTTCAGTTGTTGTATATATTTAAGACTGGAATAGACAGATTTTTGGTCCTTCAGGGAATCAAGGGATATGGTGAACAGACAGCAAAGCGAAGTTGAAGCCGAAATTCAGCCAAAATGGTATTGAATGGCGGAGCAAGCTTGATGGGCCATATGGTCTACTCGTGCTCCTATTCCTTATGTTCCTATGTTCAGTGCTATAACGATTATGTGTCAAGAAATTTCTTTTTGTGGAATAAAACCATTGTTAAAATGCTACTTTGCAATGTCTCTTTGGTGTTTGATGTTTGTCAGGGTCTGGTTTGTAAACATGCATTATTGGTGGGGATCATCACTGGATGGTCATGTGTCGAGAGAGGTGCTGAGCTCACAGCACACAATATCCTCAGCAGATATTAGAAACTCCATGTCTGCTGCAGATATTTTTTTAAGCCCCACATCTCTGCATCCCCTGCAATCAGGGGTTTACCATTACTCCTAATATCTGGTGTTGTGACTGGGGATTGGAACAATAAGCCCCTGCTTTGACTGATTGTTGAACACTCTCGGGAAACGAGTCCAATTATAAATCAACAAATGAAAGCCTTGCACTTATATCACACCTTTGGGATTTCCCAAAGCTATTTACAGCCAATGATGTTCTTTTGAAGTGTAGTCACTGTTGTAACGTTGCAGCCAATTTGCACACAGCAAGATCCTATCAGCAAAAATATGACATATGACCAGATAGCTTATCTTAGTGATGTTGATATAAATATTAACCAGGACAAACTCATTGGCTCTTCTTTGAACATTGGCAATGAGATAATTTCCATCTGCACAAATGGAGCCTTGGTTTAGTATTTCATCTGAAAGACAGGACCTCAACAGTGCAGCACTTCAGTATTGCACTGGAGTATCAGCCTGGATTATATGCTCAAAGCTCTAGAATGGAGATTGAACCCACAACCTTCCAACTCAGACACAAGAGTATTACCAACTGAGCTTCGGCTGACAGTGAAAAGCAGGAGTTTTCAACTCATGGGCCAAAATAAGTGCAACACAAACTGCAAGCTTTTCAATAAAGAGAAATAGCTGCCATTAAACTGTAACTCACTGATATTTTACACAAACTGTACTCACACCAACTAGAGACACATTAATGGTTAGGTTCAAAGTTTAGTCACATAGTTTTAGGACCCAGCTCGTGCTATGTAAAATGTGCTTGCAGGAGTATGCTCGCTATTGATCCAAGCTGCTAATTGCTGTTCTGGCATCTGTAGATAATTTAAATGATTTTATGGTCCCTCCTTTCAGTTGAGCACTGACATTAAAAATTAATTTGTAAGCAAAGAACTCCACCTAATTATTTGCAAACTGTTCAAACCAACCCCCAGGGTCAAACAATTTAATCAGGAATTTTTATTCTTGCTTCTCCTCTGTTTTGGCATTTCTTTTCAAGTTTATCTCATGCATTAATTGGGTTCCTGTGAATGAAGCTTGAATTGAATAGTGAACTCCATCTGAGGCTGAACTCTAGCGCGAGATCAATAGCCAACAATTACCGTAAGGGAAAGTTGAAAGGAATAAAAGCAAAATGCTGCAGATGCTGGAAATCTGAAATAAAAACAAGAAATGCTGTAAATACTCAGCAGGTCTGGCAGCATCTGTGGAGAGAGAAGCAGAGTTAATGTTTCAGGTCAGTGACCCTTCGTCAGAACTAAAGTTGAAAAGGAACTTGAAAAGAGAGTTCAAGAGGGTGTGAATCCTGCTGTTCACTGGGGCCTTGAGTTGCTGTGCGTGAGGAGTGTTTGATGGGACAGTGTAGCGGGAACTTCACTCTGTATCTAACCTGTCCTGGGAGTGCTTGATGGGACAGTGTAGAGGGAGCTTTACTCTGTATCTAACTCTGGCTGTACCTGCCCTGGGAGTGTTTGATGGGACAGTGTAGAGGGAGCTTCACTCTGTATCTAACCTGTCCTGGGAGTGCTTGATGGAACAGTATAAAGGGAGCTTTTCTCCATATCTAACCTGTCCTGAGAGTGCTTGATGGAACTGTGTAAAGGGAGCTTTAATTTGTAACTAACCTGTGCTGTACCTGCCCTGGAGTGTTTGATGGGGATAATGTAGAGGGAGTTTTACACTGTATTTACACTGTACTGTACCTCTTCAAGCTTATAGAGGTGGAAGATGGGAGGCCGACTTGGGGAGCATTGGAATATCCAAGTCTAGAGGTGATAAAAGCACGGCTGAGGGTTTCAGCAGCAAATGAGCTGAGGCAGATACCACATAACAGACCTATTCAGAATATAGAAGCATCTGGTATTGAAGGGATGGTGGTAACTTGGATAACAGGCTAAGGGATAAGAGGCAGAGCGTAGTGATGAACAGATATTGTTCTGACCAGAGAGAAGTATGCAGTAGGGTCGGTTTTGGGATCATTGCTTTAATTGCTGCACAGAAATCACCGAACGCCACTGGAAGTAGAAGTTGGTGGTCTTTGTGATGGAGAAGAATATAGGGTCTGAAACTCAGTTCAGGATCAAATAGGCTGCCAAGATTGTGGATAATGATAAGAATTTTGATGGGGTCAGCTAGAAATGTCAGATAAATTGGATAATTAACGATTTAGTGGGAATGAGGTCAAGGTAGCAGAAGGCGAGTCTGATAGACAAGATGAGCAGAATGGCCTGGTGCTGGAATGCATGTCTGTTAATAATACAAGAAATGTTACAAATAAGGTTGATGAACTGTGGGTACAAGTTGACACATGGGGTTATGATGTACTGGCTATAATGGGGACTTGGCTGAAACATGGGCAGGAATGGGTACTCAGCATTCCTGGTTACAACGTATCCAGGAGGGTTAGAGAAGGAAAAAAGAAAGGGGGAGGTGGCAGTATTGAACAAGGATAATATTACAGTTCTACAGAGAGATGATATACCAGAGGATTCAACGACTGAATCAATTTAGTTAGAATTAAGGAACAGAAACTGAGTTATTGCATTGCTGGGCATTTACTATAGGCACCAAATAGTGAGAATGAAATGGAGGAGCAAATGTGTAGGCACATTTCAGAGAGATCGAAAAATAATACAGCAGTAATAGTAGGGGACTTTAATTACCCCAATATAAACTGAGTAAAAGACAAGCAGCGTGAACAATTCCTAAAATGTATACTCAAAAACTTGCTCAATCAGGAAGGAAGCAATGCTGGGTCTAGTTCTGGGGAATGAAGTAGGGCAAGTGGAGCAAGTTGCCCTGGGAGAACACTGGGCAATAGCAACCATAATATAATTACGCCTAAAATAATTATTGAAGAGGATAAACATAAATCAAAGGTGAAAAATTGTACAAGATCCAATTTCCTAAATGTGAGAAGGGATCCAGCTGAGGTGGATTGGAAGCAATGATTGGTCAGGAAAACTCTAAATGAGCAATGGCAGGACTTCACACGACAAATAGTTCGGGCATAAACCAAACATGTTCCCATAAGGAGGAAAGATGGGGCATCCAAAGCTTGAGCTCCCTGGATGAAAACAGAAAAAGAAGGTTTATGACAAGTGTCAGGCACAGAATACAAACAAATACCAGGCAGAATACAGAGAGTGTAGGGGGAAATTGAAAAGAGATACGTGAAAGACAAGGATAGAGTATGAGAAAAAGATTAGAGAGAAACATACAAGGAATCCCAAAATCTCTCATAAGCATATAAAAAGTAAAAGTTAAAGGAATAGTGGGAGTGATTAGAGACAAAAAAGGATATCTTCTTGTGGAGGGAGAGGGGATAACTGAGGTACTGAATGTGTACTGTGCATCTGTCCTCACAAGAGGATGGAAATGTTGCAGTAGATGAGTAGAGATATTGGATAGCATCAAAATAATAGAAAGAAGGTGCCAAATAGGTTGACATCTCTCTAAGTTAACAAGTCACCTGGTCCATATGGTAGTATTCTAGGTTGCTGAGGGAAGCTAGGGTGGAGATAACAAGAGCTCTGATCACAATCTCAATTCTCCTCAGATATGGGAGTGGTGCCAGAGGACTGGAGGATTATAAATGTTACACCCCTGTTTAAAAAAAGGGAGAGGGGACCTGGTAACTACAGGCCAATCAGACATGATGGAGGAAAACTACTAGATCCCATTGTTAAAGTCAAAATTAATCCTTACTTAGAGAAGAATGGGTTAATAAGGGATAGTCAAAGGCAAATCGTGTCTGACTAACCTGATTGAGTCATTTGATGAAGTAACAGAGAGGGTTGATGAAGACACATGGTGTACATATGAACTTTCAAAGGCATCTCATAAAGTACCACACAACAGACTTATTCAGAATATAGAAGCACCTGGTATTGAAGGGATGGTGGTAACTTGGATAACTGGCTAAGGGATAAGAGGCAGAGCGTAGTGATGAACAGATATTGTTCTGACCAGAGAGAAGTGTGCAGTAGGGTCGGTTCTGGGATCGTTGCTTTTTTTGCTGTACAGAAATGATCTGGATTTGGGGATAGGGAGTGCAATTTTGAAGTTTGTGGATGATGGAAACCTTGGCAACATTGTAAGTAGTGAGTGGAGTAGCTGTAGGTTTCAGAAGGACATAGGCAGACTGGTGGAATGGGCAGACACACGGCAATTTAATGTGAATAAGTATGCAGTGATGCACTTTGGGAGAAACAGCATGGAAAGGCGTTACAATCTAAATGGGACAATTTTGAGGTACTACCTGAAAGTGTAGTGTAATCAGATTTGGTAGGAACTTTTAAAAGATAATTGGATGTACATTTGAAGAGAAATAATTTGCAGGGTTATGAGGAAAAAGCTGGGTGTGGGACGAATTGGACAGCTCTTTCAAAGAGCCAGCACTTGTACAACAGGTTGAATGACTTCCTTCCATGCAGTAAGATTTATGATGCTCTGCTTCTACAAGTGTAGGGCTAGACCGGGAGCTGCAGGGGGTGGGGGGTGCGATTCTTGATGGAGGCTTGAATTGGTGGGAAAGGGGAAAGGGATAGCACCAGAGGCAGCTGAATGAAAGTCCATGAGCTGCTCGGACTTGTTGCTATATTTTCCTCTCCAAGCCACACACCATCCTGACTTGGAACTATATTGCTGTTGCTTCATTGTCACTGGGTCAAAATCCTGGAACTCCCTTCCTAACAGCACTGTGGGTGTACCTACCCCACGTGGACTGCAGTGGTTTAAGAAGGTGACTCACCACCACCTTCTCAAGGACAATTAGGGATGGGCAATAAATGCTGGCCTGGCCAGCGATGCTCACATCCTAAGAATGAACAAAAATAAAGGATGGACAGATCGTCAACAAGCAATGGGGGTTTTGTGCATTGGGAGTCAACATTTGGAATAGGATTAAACTAGAAGCTATGGTTTCTCAGCTTATTGAGACTTCCCTCATCGAGGACCGTTCTTATCTATCCCATCATAGACAAAGAATCTCCCGCAATGGCTTCTCTTTCCACAAGTAAGTTGACTGCCGCTCCTTGCTTATCTGGAAGATCCCTAAACCAAACAGCTTGCACTTCCGAAGAGAAATACAACACAACAAAATAACCTCACTCCTACACTTGCCAAGATCATCACCCTGCACCTGCAGAATTCCGCAACCAATTCACTTATTTCCATCTGAACCAACACTTGACACTTGTAGGCCCTTGAGTCCTAGACTGCTTAGACTGACTAGAGAAGCTGAGGTTAAGAGGAGATTTAATTGAGGTGTTTCAAAATGCAATGGGGTTTGATAGAGTAAATCGGGAGAAACTGTTTCCATTGGCAGGAGGGTCAGTAACCAGAGGAGATAGCTTTATTTAATTGGCAAATGAACCAGAGGGAGATGAGGAGAAGGTTTTCCTCATATTGAGTTGCTGTGATCTGGAATTCTCTGCTTGAGGGGGGAGTGGAAGCAGATTCAATAGTAATTTTCACAAGGGAGTTGCATATATATTTGAAGGGGAATGTTTTGCAGGGCCTTGAGGAAAGAGCAGGGGAGTGACAAGGAGCCCGCAAAGGCATGATAGGCTAAATGGTCTCCTTGGTGCTGTATCACTCTATGAATCTATCATGCCAGACATTAAGAGAGAGTTAACACGGATTTGCCATGTCTAATAAAACTAATTGAATTTCCTGAGGCAGTAACTAAAGTAGTGACAGGGGAATGTCTATGGATGGAGATGATATGGGCTTCCAGAAGCATTCGGTAAGGTTTCACATAAGAGGCTGTTAGCTAAAATTAAAGTCATGGGATTGAAGGTAAATTATTGACCTGGTTAGGAGATTGATTAGGCAATAGAAGTGGGTAAAAGTGGTATGTACTCAGATTGGAAGGAAGTGACTAGTGATGACCCATAAGGATCGGTGCTGGGACCTCAAATATACACTATATTTATTAATGACTTAGATAATAACATAATAGAGAGACATGTATCTATGTTTTCCAATGACACAAAGATTGGTGATATATTAAGTAATGTAGGTGGGAGAATAAAATTACAAAAAGACATTAATAGATGCAGAGCACTTTGAGGGGAGAGGATGAACAGCCAGCAGTCATGGTCCATATTGGTACCAATGACGTAGGTAGAAAGAGGGATGAGGTCCTGCAGGCAGAGTTAAGTAAACTAAGATAGAAACTAGTAAGCAGGACCTCAAAGGTAGTAATATCTGGATTACTCCCCGTACCACATGCAAGTGAGTATAAAAATAGAAGGCGAGTGCAGATGAATGTGTGGCTGGAGAGTTGGTACAGGAAGGAGGGCTTTAGATTCCTGGGACATTGAGACCAGTTTTGGAGAAGATGGAACCAGTACAGGCCGGACGGGTTGCACCTGAACAGAGCCGGGACCAATGTCCTTGTGAGGTGATTTGCTAGTGCTGTTAGGAAGGATTTAAACTAACTTGGCAGGGCTGTGGGAACCAGAAGGTAAATTTAGAGAGGAAAAACAAAGGTGTACAGATAATTGGGAGAGACAGATAGCACTGGAGTAGGAAACATTAAGACATTAGGCGGGGTCAGAGTAAGACAGAATGTAATAAGGTCTAAATTAGGTTTACTGTGAATGCACATGAATGTGAGGAGTGTGGTAAATAAGGTTGGTGAGCTGAAGGCACAGATGGTCATGTGGAAATACATTGTGGCAATAACGGAGACTGGACTCAAAAAAGGGCAGGACTGGATACTAAATATTCCTGGATACAAGAGGTTCAGGAAAGGTAGGAAGGAGGAAATGTGGAGGGGTAGCAGTATTGATTATGGAGAACATTACAGTGCTGGAGAGAGAATACCCTAGAGGGGTCAAGCATAGAATCTATTTGGTTAGAGTTAAGAAACAGTAGAGGTGTCATTATATTACTGAGTATATTCTATAGGCCACCAACTGGCAGGAACAATAGAGGAGCAAATTTTCATGGCAATTACAGAGAGGTGCAAGAATCATAGACTATAATAATGAGGAACTTTAATTATCCTAATATAGACCGAGATAGTAATAGTGTAAAGGGCAGAGAAGGGCAAGAGTTTCTAGAGTGTGTTCAGGAGAATTGTCTACATCAGTTTGTTTCCAGTCCAACAGGAAAGAGGCATTGCTGGTTCTGGTTCTGGAGAATGAGGTGGATGAAGTGAATCAAGTGACAGTAGGGGAACATTTAGGGGGCAGTGATCATTGCATCATAATGTTTAGGTCAGCTATGGAAAAGGACAAGAAGCAATCCAGAGTACAGACAATTAATTGCAGGAGGACCAACTTCAGTGGAGTGAGCATGGATCTGGCCCAAATAAAATGGAATCAAAGATTGGAAGGCAAACCTATAACTGAACAATGGGCTGCTTTTATAGCGGAGATAGTTCAGGTACAGTCAAGGTACATTCTCAAGAGGTGGAAAGGTAGGGCAAACAGATCCAGAGCTCCCTGGATGATGGAAGAGATAAAGAATAAGATGAAGCTGAAAAAGTGTGCATATGACAGATGTCAGGTGGATAATACAATTGAGAACCAGGCTAAATATAGAAGGTTCAGAGGGGAAGTGAAAAAACAAATAAGAGAAGCAAAGAGAGAGGATGAGAAGAGACTGGCAGCTAACATAAGAGGAAATCCATAAGTCTTCTATAGGCACATAAATAGTAAAAAGGTCGTAAAAGGAGGAGTGGGGCCAATTAGGGACTGAAAAAATGATTTACACATGGAGGCAGAGGGCATTGCTGAGGTACTAAATGAGTACTTTGCATCCTTCATTACCAAGGAAGAAGATGCTGCCCAAGTCATGGTGAAAGAGGAGGTAGTTGAGACACTGGATGGGCTAAAAATTTATAAAGAGGCAGTATTAGAGAGACTGGCTGTACTTAAAGTTTATAAGTCACCAGGACTGGATGAGATGCAATGAAGGATACTTAGGGAAGTCAGGGTGGAAATTGTGGAGGCACTGGCCATAATCTTCCAAACCTCCTTACATACAGGTGTGGGGCCAGAGGACTAGAGAATTGCAAATGTTACACTCTTGTTCAATAAAGGGTGTAAGGCCAAGCCCAGCAATTACAGGCCAGTCAGTATAACCTCGGTGGTGAGAAAGCTTTTAGAAATTAGAATTTGGGACAAAGTTAATAGTCACTTGAACAAATGAAGATTAATTAAGGAAAGCCAGTACGGATTTGTTAAAAGCAAATCATGTTTAACTAACTTGCTTGAGTTTTTTGATAATGTGCCACATAACAGGCTTGTCAGCAAAGTTAGAACCTATGGAATAAAAAGGACAATAGCAGCATGGATATGAAATTGGTTGAATGACAAAAAACACAGAATTGTGGTGAATGGTTGTTTTTTGGACTGGAGAACAGTATACAGTGGGGTTCCCCAAGGGGTCGATGTTGGGATCCCTGCTTTTCTTGATATATATTAATGATTCATTGCACAGCGAACTCGTCACTGGTATCAGATCCACCGGCCGTCCATGTCTCCGCTTTAAAGATGGCTGCAAACACGACATGAAGTCCTGTGACATTGATCACAAGTCTTGGGAGTCAGTTGCCAGCGATCGCCAGAGCTGGTGGACAGCCAAAAAGGCGGGGCTAAAGAGGGGCGAGTCAAAGAGACTTAGCAGTTGGCAGGAAAAGAGACAGAAGTGTAAAGAGAGAGGCAACTGTGTAACAGCCCCGACAACCAATTTTATCTGCAGCGCCTGTGGAAGAATCTGTCACTCTAGAATTGACCATTATAGCCACTCCAGGCACTGCCCCACAAACCACTCACCACCTCTAGGCGCTTACCCATTGTCTCTCGAGACAAGGAGGCCAAAGAGAGAGAGAGATTAATAACCTATATTTGTGTGTACATGGCACAATTTCAAAATTTGAGGATGACACAAAACCTGGAAGTATTATGAACTGTGAGGAGGATAGTGATAAACTTCAAGAGGACATAGACAGGCTGGTGGAATGGGCAGACAAGTGGCAGATAGAATTTAAAGCAGAAAAATGTGAAGTGATTCATTTTGGTAGGAAGAACGAGGAGAGGCAATTTTAAATAAAGAATACAATTCTAAAAGGGACCTGGGGGTATATGTGCACAGGTCATTGAAGGTTGCAGGGCAGGTTGAGAAAGCGGTTAATAAAGCATGCGGAATCCTGGGCTTTATAAATAGAGGCAGAGAGTACAAAAACAAGAAAGTTCGGATAAACCTGTATAAAACATTGGTTCGGCCTCAACTGGACTATTGTGTCCAGTTCTGGGCACCATAATTTCAGAAGGATGTTAAGGCATTGGAGAGAGTGCAGAAAAGATTCACGAGAATCGTTCCAGGGATGAAGAACTTCAGTGAATAGATTGGAGAAGCTGGGTCTCTTTGGAGAAAAGATTAAGAGGAGATTTGATAAAAGTGTTCAAAATCATGAAGGGCTGGACAGAGTAGACAGGGAGAAACTTTTCCCATTGGCGGAAAGTTCCAGAACCAGAGGACACTGATTTAAGGTGATTGGCAAAAGAAGCAACAGCGACATGAGGAAAAACTTTTTTCCACAGCGAGTGGTCAGGATCCAGAATGCTGTGCCTGAGAGTGTGGTGGAAGCAGATTCAATCGAGGTCTTCAAAAGGGAATTGGATAATTTTTGGATTGGATAATGAAAAAAGTTGCAGGGCTATGGGGAAAAGGCAAAGGAGTGGGACTAGATCAGTTGCTCTTGCAGAGAGCTGACATGGACTGGCCGAATGGCCTCTTTCTGTGCTGTAACCATTCTATGATTCTATGATGCTAAGTGAGTGGGTGAAACTGTGGTAAATAGATTTCAACACAGATAATGGAGTTCACCCATTTTGGATAGATCCGGATATTATTTAAATAGTGAAAAGCTAGGAGAAACACTGGAGGTCCAAGGCGTCTATGTACACAGATCATTATAATGTAGTCATCAGGTATGAAAAAAATCAAAAAGGATAATGGATTGTCAGCCTTTATAAGGAGGGGCCTGGAATATAAAGACGAGAACATTTTATTACAGATATAATAAGCCCTAGTTAGACTATATCTGGAGTACTGTATATAGTTCTGGGCCTGCACTTTACAAAGGATATATTGGCCTTGGTAGGTTTTTAATTTCATTGTTCATGGCACAGGCCACCAAATAATAACATCACATTGGGGCGGGCAATAAACAAAGAAATAACTAATGCCTGTAAAAATGGTACGGCAATTATCACGGGGGATTTTAATCTACATGTAGATTGGTCGAACCAGCTCAGTCAGGGTCGCCTTGAGGAGGAATTCATTGAGTGTATCCGTGATAGTTTTCTTGAACAGTATGTAATGGAACCGACGAGGGAGCAAGCTATCCTAGATCTAGTCCTGTGTAATGAGACAGGAATAATTAATAACCTCATAGTTAGGGATCCTCTTGGAAGGAGTGATCACAGTATGGTTGAATTTAGAATACAGATGGAGAGTGTGAAGATAAAATCCAATACCAGGGTCCTGCGCTTGAACAAGGGGGACTACAATAGAATGAGGGAGGACTTGGCTAAAGTGGACTGGAAACAAAGATCTTACGGTGGGACAGTTGATGAGCAGTGGAGGACTTTCAAAGCAATTTTTCAAAGTGCTCAGCAAAAGTATATTCCAGTGAAAAGGAAGGACTGGAAGAAAAGGGGTAATCTGCCATGGGTGTCTAAGGAAATAAGGGAGGCTATCAAATTGAAAGAGAAGGCATACAAAGTGGCCAAAAGCAGCATGAAACTAGAAGATTGGGAAAACTTTAAAGGTCAACAGAAAGCCACAAAAAGAGCTATAAAGAAAAGTAAGATAGAACATGAGAAAAAACTAGCACAGAATATAAAGACAGATAGCAAAAGTTTCTATATATATATAAAACGAAAAAGAGTGGCTAAAGTAAATGTTGGTCCTTTAGAGGATGAGAAGGGGAATTTAGTTATGGGATATGATGAAATGGCCGAGGCATTGAACAGGTATTTTGTATCGGTCTTCACAGTGGAGGACATTAATAACATGCCAGTAATTGACAAAGAGACGAACGTAGGTGAGGACCTGGAAACAATCATTATTATGGAAGAGGTAGTGTTGGGCAAGCTAATGGAGCTAAGCATTGATAAGTCTCCTGGCCCTGATGGAATGCATCCCAGGGTACTAAAAGAGATGGCGGGAGAAATAGCAGGTGCACTGACAGTAATTTTCCAAAATTCGCTGGACTCTGGGGTAGTCCCAGCTGATTGGAAAACAGCAGATGTGACGCCACTGTTTAAAAAGGGAGGTAGACAAAAGATGGGGAACTATAGACCGGTTAGCTCAACCTCTGTAGTGGGGAAGATGCTTGAGTCTATTATCAAGGAAGAAATAGCAGGGCATCTCGATAGAAATTGTCCCGTTGGGCAGACACAGCATGGGTTCATGAAGGGCAGGTCATGCTTTACAAATCTTTTGGAATTCTATGATGACATTACGAGCAAGGTGGACAGTGGGGACCCATTGGATGTGGTGTACCTAGATTTCCAAAAGGCCTTCGACAAGGTGCCGCACAAGAGGCTTCTGCATAAGATAAGGATGCATGGCGTTAGGGGTAAAGTATTAGCATGGATAGAGGATTGGTTGACTAACAGGAAGCAGAGAGTGGGGATAAATGAGTGCTATTCTGGTTGGCAATCAGTCACTAGTGGTGTGCCTCAGGGATCGGTGTTGGGACCGCAATTATTTACAATTTATATAGATGATTTGGAATTGGGGACCACGTGTAGGGTGTCAAAGTTTGCAGATGACACTAAGATGAGTGGCAGAGCAAAGTGTGCAGATGACTGTGAAACTTTGCAGAGGAACATAGATACATTGAGTGAGTGGGCAAAGGTCTGGCAGATGGAATACAATGTTAATAAATGTGAAGTCATTCATTTCGGTAGGAGTAACAGTAAAAAGGATTATTACTTGAATGGTAAAAAGTTGCAGCATGCAGAGGGCCCTAGGTGTCCTTGTGCATGAATCGCAGAAGGTTGGTCTGCAGGTACAGCAAGTAATTAGGAAGGCAAATGGAATTTTGTCCTTCATTGCTAAAGGGATTGAGTTTAAAAGCAGAGAGGTTATGTTGCAGCTGTATAAGGTACTGGTGAGGCCGCACCTGGAGTACTGTGTGCAGTTTTGGTCTCCTTACTTGAGAAAGGATATACTGGCACTGGAGAGGGTGCAGAGGAGATTCACTAGGTTGATTCCGGAGTTGAGGGGGTTGGCTTATGAGGAGAGACTGAGTAGATTGGGATTATATTCATTGGAATTCAGAAGAATGAGGGGGGATCTTATAGAAACATATAAAATCATGAAGGGAATAGATAAGATACAAGTAGAGAGGATGTTTCCACTGGCAGGTGGAGCTAGAACAAGAGGGCATAGCCTCAAGATTAGAGGGAGCAGATTTAGGACTGAATTAAGAAGGAACTTCTTCACCCAGAGGGTTGTTAATCTATGGGATTCCTTGCCCAGTGAAGTAGTAGACGCTTCTTCAGTAAATGTCTTTAAAGCTAAGGTAGATATCTTTTTGAACAATAAAGGAATTAAGGGATACGGTGGGAGTGCGGGTAAGTGGATCTGAGTCCACGAAAAGATCAGCCATGATCTTATTGAATGGCGGAGCAGGCTCGAGGGGCTGGACGGCCTAATCCTGCTCCTAGTTCTTATGATCTTATGATCTTATGTGGCTGTCTCTGGCCAGCATTTATTGCCCATCCCTAATTGCCCTTCAAAGGTGATGGTGAGCCGCCTTCTTGAACTATTATAGTCCATGTGGTGTATGTACACCCACAGTGTTGTTCGGGAGGCAGAATTCCCAGCCTCTGACCTGCTCTGGCAGCCACAGTATTTATGCGGCTGGTCCAGTTCTGTTTCAGGTCAATGGTAACCCCCAGGATGTTGATATTGGGGGATTCAGCGATGGTAATGCCGTTGAACATTAAGGGGAGATGGTTAGATTCTCTCTTGTTTGAGATGGTCATTGCCTGGCACTTGTGTGACATGACTGTTACTTGCCACTTATCAATCTAAGACCAAATGTTGTCCAGGTCTTGCTACATGTGGGCATGGACTGCTTCAGTATCTGAGGAGTTGTGAATGGTACTAAACACTGTGCAATCATCAGTGAACATCCCCACTTCTGACCTTTTAATGGAGGGAAGGTTATTGATGAAGCAGCTGAAGATGGTTGGTCCTAGGACACTACCCTGAGGAACTCCTGCAGTGATGTCCTGGAGCTGAGATGATTGGCCTCCAACAACCACAACCATCATCCTTTGTGCTAGGTTTGACCAGCGGAGAGTTATCCCCCTGAATCCCATTGACTTCAATTTTGCTTGGGCTCCTTGATGCCACATTTGGTCAAATGCTGCCTTGATGTCAGGGCAATTACTATCACCTCACATTTGGATTTCAGCTCTTTTGTCCATGTTTGGACCAGGCTGTAATGAGGTCTGGTGCCGAGTGGCCCAGGTGGAACACAAACGGAACATCGGTGAGCAGGTTATTGGTGAGGGCCACTTGATAACACTGTCGCCGACACCTTCCATCACTTTACTGATGATTGAGAGTTGACTGATAGGATAGTAATTGGCCGGGTTGGACTTGTCCTGTTTTTTGTGTACAGGACATACCTGGGCAATTTTCCACATTGCCAGATAGTTGCCAGTGTTGTAGTTGGACTGGAACAGCTTGGCTAGGGGCATGGCTAGCTCTGGAGCACAGGTCTTCAGTACTACAGCCAGGATGTTGTCAGGGCCCATAGCCTTTACTGTTTGTAGTGCACGCAGCCATTTCTTGATATCATGTGGAATGAATAAAATTGGTTGAAGACTGGTATCTGTGATGCTGGGGACCTCAGGGGGAGAGTGAGGTGGATCATCAACTCGGTACCTCTTGCTGGAGAGTGCAGCACAGATTTACTCGAATGTTACCAGGATCCAAGGGTTATATTGAAGAGAGAGTACATAAACCAGGCTTACATTCCCTGGAATATAAAAGGCTAAGGGATGTTTTGATTTAGATTTTTTAGCAATGTGAAAGGAATTGACAGGGTAGATAGAGAGAAGCTTTTTCTGCTGGTGGACAAGTCTAGGACAAGGGGGTCATGACCTGCACATCAGAGCCAGGCTGTTCAGGAGAGATGTTAGGAAACACTTCTTCATGCAAAGGGTGGTAGGAGTGTAGAATTCTCTTCCACCAAAAGCAGTAGATACTAGATCAATTGTTAATTTTCAATCGGAGATTCATAGGTTTTTAGTAGCCGAGAGTGTGAAAGGACTTGGAGCCAAGGCAGGTGGACAGAGTTAAGATACAGATCAGCCATGATCTCATTGCATGTAGGAATAGGCTCAAGGGGCTGAATGGCCTCTCAGTATAAACTTTTAGCTCAATTATGCAGCATTGTAGATGCTGGCACGAGGCAGGAAATTAACTCATGGATTTATGGGACCTGTGTCCAGGGGTCAAGGCCAAATATGAGCCATTCGTAAAACCCAGTACGATGCAGAAAATCTGCATACAATCACTGGATTAGTTTAACTTAAGTGCAGCGTATTGTGATATGAGTTGCTTTATTATTAACGCGGTGTGTAATCAATCTACCGACCTATTACTTTATGCATTTTACTAGAGGGTTGTAATTTAATAGAGTGGGGGTGGGGAGTGGGGTGGTGGGTGGTGGAGAGGCGAGGAGGGGCTGAATGTTCCGGAAATTCTTAGTCCAGCGCTGATTGGATCTTGGGCGCTGAGAAACAAGAAGAGAGAGGTTTGTTGACCCAGATTTTTCATGTTGCAACTGGTAATGATATTTCATTAGCTGATTTTCTCCTGAACTCCACTCCTTTTACCTGAGCAGTGTTAAGGTGCAGGCTCTCGCGACACACCCAGGTTATGTCCTCTGCGGAAGCTCCATTACAATCTGCTTAAGACAGGTAGGAACTGTGATTTAGATCTATTAGGACAAATGGATTTTACTTTCCACAATGTAGGTAAACGTCTACTCCCTCACACCGATGGGATTAAGCTACGTACATGCCTAGTTTCGTGATCTGAGTGCAGATTTTAACATGCGTTGCATTTATCAGGAGTGAGGTCTGTCAGTGTACCTTTGATCTATTGTTGTATTAATTTCGATCTCTCTCCAGTTGGAAATGATTTATTCACCATGGCGGAACTTTGAGAGTTGTGGAATTTAAATTCTCTGCTCTCCTTGTCAACAGTTGGGCTCTCCAGGCTAGTACTGGGATACAATCTCCGTTTAAGTACAGTCTGTATGAAGTCCTCTATGCATGTTAGGAAGCAGCAGCACAGAAGGTGAGTCAGGAAGCAGTGATTTGTTGGGTTTTAAGAGGGTGTCGATTGTCCGATGAAAGGTAGACTGAGTGGGTTGTTGTCCTGGTTAGCATTGGACATGGTGTCACACAAAGCTCAGTGAAAACCTCATAATTCCCACTGTGGATGTCAACTGAAATTTTCAAGACAAGAGATTGATAGATTATTGGTCTGGGAGAGCATCAAGGAATATGGAACAAAGTTGAAGAAATGGGGTTAAGTACAGATCAGCCATGATCTAATTGAATGACCGAACAGCTCGAGGGGCTGAATGGCCTTCTTATTCTCACCTTCCTGTTCTCTCCTTCCTGCTCTCCTGCCTATTCTGTCACTCCTGCTCTCTTCCTCCTGCCTTCTCTTTACCAGGTAATGCCCAGTGACCAGTGATCAGGAGTGGGACCTCTGGCTCCTGTTTCCCCTAGCCCAGGGGCGTGGATATACTGTCAGCTGACTCAGGACCCATTGATTGACTTGTATTCCCTTGGGTTTAGAAGGTTCAGGGGTGAACTGATCAAGGCATTTGAAATGTTAAAAGAATTTGATAGGGTAGATTGAGAGAAACTATTTTCTCTGTTGAGGGAAGTCCAGGACAAGAGGGCATAACCTTCAAATTACAGCCAGGCAATTTTAGGGATGATCTCAGGAAGCACTTCTTTACACAAAACGTAGTAGAGATCTGGAACTCTCTCCCCCAAACAGCTGTTGAGGCTGGGAATAAATTGAAAATGTCAAAACTGAGATAGATAGATTTTTGTTGAGTCGGGGAATCAAGGGATATGGAGCTAAGGTGGGTAAATGGAATTGATCAGTCTTGATCTAACAGAATGGAGAAATAGGTTCAATGGCCTAATCCTGTTCCTAGATCTCTATGACACAGCACAGCCCAGCAATCAAGGGAGCTGGAGAGATTTGAGCTGCTCAGAGGTTGGGTGGGGAAGTGGGGGGAGGGGGGGGGAATGATTCATTTTTGAGCCTGTGCCTGATACAGGCAATCCCTGCTGCCGTGACTAGTCTCTGTCTCCCCCAGTATATTACAGGTGCTTCATCCTGACTTGGTCTTTGCCTTTTGTCACTCTGTAGAGACAGCAGCCGAGTCTGATCTCGAAGAGCTCAGAATATGGCAGAAAGAGAGGAAGCAGGAACAGCCAATGCGGGCACTGAAACCAACTTGCCCGAAAAGCTGGCTTTGGAAAACTTCACGAGTGGGCCAGAAAGCGAGAGAGTTTGCCAGAGTCAAAAAGCAGCTGAGAAAAGCAGCAAACTCTTGTCCGGGCTCCTGGCCATGAACATTGTGTTCCTAGGGACTGCTTTCCTCCTGAGTGCCATCTTCAACCAATCGTCTGTACCAAGAACCCACATCCTCATCTTCCTGATGGCCCTCAGTGCCCTGGCCATGTGCTGGATGTTGTGTCACCAAACTGCTACCTGCTCCGTCCCTCATCAAGACCTGCACGCTGGTGCCATCTGGCTACGGGGTGAGTGAAGAGATTTTGCTTGTAAAGCTTTTGCGGTTTAAAATACGGAGACCTGGTTTGGCCCAGGATTAATGGAGATGCTTTCAGTTTGAGGGGTAGACCTGGGTGGAGGAAGGAAAGGGCGGGAGGAATAGGAAGGAAGAGAGGAATAGGAAAGAAAGCCCAGTAAGGAGGATCAGAAGCCGGTAACAGAAGCTGTAGGCATTTCTTTGTTCTGCCGTGAATGTAGGGGAATCCCCAGCAGGTTCCATTAGGGTGGCAGGATTTCTGTGCCATATTCCCCTTTCTTTGATCTGCCAGGCCGATTCTCAATGCCGAGGCAGTGCGAACCTACCCAGTGAGTTAGTCCAAGCTTTGGCCAGTGACTATAGACACCATGTCATGCAGACCACAGGGTTGCCAACCCAGGCGGGACATATTCTTGGAGATTTCGTCATATAACCTTCCAATCACCTCACCCCCACATTGGTCACCTAACACATCCATCTTCATGATGTCCACACCCTCCCTCACACCAACTGAAAAGTGAACAACCTCTCCTTTACCCAATTAGACGGCTTTTGGCCATCAGTCAAACTGCCTTTCGTCCCATCACCAATATTTTTAGAACTAATAAGTGAAAGTGTTCAAAGAAACTGAAAAAAACTTTTTTTTAGTGCATTTATAATTTTCCTCCTGGGTTGCTGGAAGCCGTGTCCAGGAGATTAATCTTTACATGGTGCAGACTCCTGAACACTTGGCAACACTAACAGACCAGGAAGGTCCCAGCTCTGACTCAGGTGGCCACCTCATATGCCTGAAAAACTCGGTGTTTTAAAATTGCAGTGGAGTGGCCATGGAGCAGATATTTCACTCGCTCCCTCTGCCTCTGCTTGAGTGGGGAGTTTAAACTCTTCCTGTAATAACCCTTGTGATGGCAGTCTAAGTCAATAGACTGCTATTCCATTCATCCATGGTTCAGGTCTCAGTACGCCTGGTTGCTCCAATCTGCATTTACTTTTGTTCAGGTGAGAGTCCTTTCTTACTGGGTGCTTTTGGTCTCCCATTGTCACACAGTGTCTCCAAGCTGAGACAGTGAGCGACTATCCTGCTCCCAAATCTCTGCTATTCTGAAACGAATGGCTGAGAAGTGAGAGCAATTTAGGAGAAATCTTCAACTTTGTCCTGATTTCAAATCCACCCTGACAAATGGAATGCAAGTATCTGTGAAGCTGCGATGAAGCTGTGTGAGATTAATTTGGAAAATCTTAATCCAGTTTACAATCAACATGACTGCCCCTTAATTTGTATTGGTAACCTGGCAATCTCAGGAAAGGCACACAGAAAGATTGGTTAGTGCCGGCCATGGTTCAGTTGTAGCATTCTCACTTCTGAGTAAGAAGGTTGTGTGGTCAAGACCCACTTCAGAGACCTGAGCACGTAATTTAGGCTGATACTCCATTGCAGTATTGAGGGAGTGCTGCACTGTCAGAGGTGCCATCTTGAAAATGAGATATTAAACCAAGGCTAGGCCTACCCTTTCAGCTCAACAACAACAAAAACCTGCATTTGTATATCACCTTTAATGTAATAAAATGTCCCAGGCACTACACAGGAGCATGGTCAAGCAAAATGTGTCACTGAGCCACATAATGAGATATTAGGCTAGATGACCAAAAGCCTGGCCAAGATAGTAGGTTTTAACGACAGGCGGAGAGCTTTAGGGATGAAATTCCAGAGTCTAGGGCCCAGGCAGCTGAAGGCAGAATTAGAGGAGTGCAGCTATCTTGGACGGTTGTAGGAGTGGAGATTACAGAGATAGGGTAGGGGTGAGGCCATGGAGGGATTTGAAAACAAGGATCAGAATTTTAAAATCGAGTTGTGACTGAACCGGGAACCAATGTAAGTCAGCGAGCACTGGGGTGATGGGTGAACGGGATTCTGTGTGAGCTTGGATACAGGTGGTGGAATTTTGGATGAGCTCGAGTTTCTGTAGGGTGCAAGTTGGGAGGCTGCCAGGGAGAGTATTACAGTAGTCAAGTCTAGAGGTAACAAAGGCATGGATGAGGGTTTCAGCAGCAGATGAGCTGCAGCAGGGGCGGAGTCAGGTGATCTTACGAAGGTGGAGGTAAGCAGTCTTGATGATGGTTAGAGGAGTGAACAGGATTTACTATGGGTTAGGACACAGGCAGCAAATTGACGTAAAACATGGCACTATACAAAGAAGGGCATGGGAGTTCTCCCAGTTGTCCTGGCCAATATTTATCAATCAACATCACCAAAACAGATTATCTGATCATTATCACATTGGTGTTTGTGGGATCTTGCTGTGTGCAGATTGGCTGCAGTGTTTCCTACATTACAGCAGTGACTACACTTCAAAAAGTAATTCATCGTCTGTAAAGTGCTATGAGCTGTCCTGAGGATGTGAAAGTCGCTATGCAAATAAAAGTTCTTTTCTTCCTAATGAAAAAATACTATTGTTGGGCCTCACTGATGTAGCCATGGCTAAGATATGCCTGGCATGGACTCCTTCTGTGCTGTAATGACTTTACTGACCCTGTTCTCCCTGCTGACACTGCATAAGTCAGTTATGTTTTCGATCTGATTTCAGGGGCAATGTTGCTGTTTGGGATCTGCAGTGTTCTGCTTGACATTTTCAAGACTGGATTCTATCTTCAGTACAGTAATGCTGCCAACACATTGAAGATTGTTTATCCCATTGTGGAAGCGGTCTTCATCAGTGCACAGGTGAGGCCCTGATCAGTTCCATTGACAGTGTTGGAGCACTCAACCATTGCTTTCTCCAGCTCACAGCAAAACTTCTCCTGTGCTGTGTTAACCATGCAGCTCTCACATGTTCCTTTCACTTGTC
Organism: Heterodontus francisci; assembly: GCF_036365525.1. Taxonomy (NCBI): domain Eukaryota; kingdom Metazoa; phylum Chordata; class Chondrichthyes; order Heterodontiformes; family Heterodontidae; genus Heterodontus; species Heterodontus francisci. The sequence continues at coordinate 14,402,613 of NC_090396.1, forward strand.
AAATAATAGTTTTCTTAACATGTATATATATTTTAATAAGACAACTGGGAGACTACTTTGTATAAACCAAAATGCACAGGTTAATGTTTGGATTGATGATGATTGGTGTTTGGTTGGATGGGTCAATATGTTGGATAGGTTGGTGTTTGTTTGGATGGATTGATAAATCGGATAGGTTTGTGCTCGATTGAATGGGTCTATAGATTGATTAGGTTGATGTTTGATTGGATGGGTCTAGTGTTACAAATATGCTTCCATTTTTTGTTAAATTCTTTGAGGATATTTAAATGGTAATTCGATTTTGGAAGGCTGAAGATTTCATCGATGCTGGACGTTGTTTTGTTGTTGACCGTTCACTGAAAGGACACAGAGATGTTGTGCTTGAAAACAACCTTTACTGGATGTCACATGCCTTATGATAAATAAACAACAGAAACCTTGGTGACCTGGTGAAGATGTTTATAGAGAAGTGACATGTCAAGATTTATGAGTGGTCAGGAGATTCTGACTTGCTGTTTGGTTTCGCTTCTGAGATATTGTTTTGGTTCAGCTGTGGTGTGGACTGTGTTTGAAAAGCAGTTGAAGATCAACCTGCCAAGGACTAAACCCCAGCTTATCTTCCCTGCACCTCTCTAAGAGACCCTGAGTGGTCCAGTGCGTCAGCTCCTTTTTCTTCCTGTCTTTGAAAAAACCCTGCAAAACCAGAGTGTGATAGCAGAAGCCCCTGATTGTGCAATTCTCCTGGAAAGCCTACTAGACTATTTCTCAACATCTCCAGAATGAACTGCTTCTGAAAAGATCCCAGTGATCCTTCACCATATACCTGAATAGCAGACCAAAAAGGACATCAGACATCCTGCCATGTCTTCTCATTTTTCTTACAGAATTAGCAAGTATTTGACCAAACTATTCCTATTTTTGTAACAGAGCTCTGCAGAGTGAATTTCTTTATTTTTTTCAGTGTGTGTGTGAGTGTGTGGGGGAATTTTAAAAGGGAACTTTCATATTTCAATCTGTGTGTTAATACTTTGATTCGTTAGTGGATACATCTTGTTTAATAACAAACTGATAATTTTGTTGTTTATTAAAGAAACCTGGTTGTTGTATTTTGTTCTGGGATAAAGAGTAGAGTGTATGATTGACCGCATCGGTAACTGGGTAAACATTTAAATATATGTTGTGACCTGTGGAGAATTGGAACTAGAAAAGACAGCGCACTCCTCCCACCTCAGTCGTAACACTATAGATTGGATAGGTTGGTGTTTGATTGGATGCATCTATAGATTGGATAGGTTGGTGTTTGATTGGATGGGTCTATAGATTGGATAGGCTGGTATTTGAATGGATGGGTCTATAGATTGGATTGGTTGTTATTTGATTGGATGGGGCTATAGATTGGCTAGGTTGGTGTGTCATTGGATGGATCTATAGATTGGATAGGTTGGCGTTTGATTGGATGTGTCTTTAGATCGGAGCGATTGGTGTTTGTTTGGATGGGTCTACAAATTGGAGAGATTGGTGTTTGTTTGAATGGATCAATAGATCAGATAGGTTGGTGTTTGATTGGCTGGGTCTATAGATTGGATAGGTTGGTATTTGATTGGATGGGTCTATAGATTGGCGAGATTGGTGTCTGGATGGATCAATAGATCAGATAGGTTGGTGTTTAATTGAATGGGTCTATAGATTGGAAAGGTTGGTGTTTGATTGTATGGGTCTATTGATTGGATAGGTTGGTGTTTGGATGGGTCTATCGATTGGAAAGGTTGATGTTTGATTGGCTGGGTCTATAGATTGGATAGGTTGGTATTTGATTGGATGGGTCTATCGATTGGCTAAATTGGTGTTTGTTGTATAAGTCTTATCAATTGGATAAGTTGATGTTTGATTGGCAGATGTGAGAATTGGATACACATTTACATAAAAAGCACACTGCTCCAAGATTTCAGTCCATTCTGATGGCAATCATTTTTCCTATATTTGTGCATGAGACAAGTGTGGTAAAAATTCACCAGCTGAGGAATTTTGACCGAATGTGTGTGTGGATACACGGGAACCCATCAGGAAAATGTTAGGCTTTATCAAATGGAAAAATACTAATTTACTGCTTTCCTATCATCTCCTGTCTTGAAGTTGCTGACTCATGCTGAGGTTTAGCACTCACAACGCCCCACAAGATTGCCCAACAGGCCACTGCACAGATGTGACCCCAACTAGTGAGTGTCAACAGGCTTTTGATTACAGAGTATTAAAGTATTTACAACACAGAAACAGTCCATTCAGCCCAAGTGATCCATCCCAGTAGTTCCAGACAAAGAACAAAGAACAAAGAAAATTACAGCACAGGAACAGGCCCTTCGGCCCTCCAAGCCTGCGCCGATCCAAATCCTCTATCTAAACCTGTCGCCTATTTTCTAAGGGTCTGTATCTCTTTACTTCCTGCCCATTCATGTATCTGTCTAGATACATCTTAAAAGACGCTATCGTGTTCGCATCTACCACCTCCGCTGGCAACGCGTTCCAGGCACCCACCACCCTCTGCGTAAAGAACTTTCCACGCATATCCCCCCAAACTTTTCCCCTCTCACTTTGAACTCGTGACCCCTAGTATTTGAATCCCCCACTCTGGGAAAAAGCCTCTTGCTATCCACCCTGTCTACACCTGTCATGATTTTGTACACCTCAATCAGGTCCCCCCTCAACCTCCGCCTTTCTAATGAAAATAATCCTAATCTACTCAACCTCTCTTCATAGCTAGCGCCCTCCATACCAGGCAACATCCTGGTGAACCTCCTCTGCACCCTCTCCAAAGCATCCACATCCTTTTGGTAATGTGGCGACCAGAAATGCACGCAGTATTCCAAATGTGGCCAAACCAAAGTCCTATACAACTGTAACATGACCTGCCAACTCTTGTACTCAATACCCCGTCCGATGAAGGAAAGCATGCCTTATGCCTTCTTGACCACTCTATTGACCTGCGTTGCCACCTTCAGGGAACAATGGACCTGAACACCCAAATCTCTCTGTACATCAATTTTCCCCAGGACTTTTCCATTTACTGTATAGTTCACTCTTGAATTGGATCTTCCAAAATGCATCACCTCGCATTTGCCCTGATTGAACTCCATCTGCCATTTCTCTGCCCAACTCTCCAGTCTATCTATATTCTGCTGTATTCTCTGACAGTCCCCTTCACTATCTGCTACTCCACCAATCTTAGTGTCGTCTGCAAACTTGCTAATCAGACCACCTATACTTTCCTCCAAATCATTTATGTATATCACAAACAACAGTGGTCCCAGCACGGATCCCTGTGGAACACCACTGGTCACACGTCTCCATTTTGAGAAACTCCCTTCCACTGCTACTCTCTGTCTCCTGTTGCCCAGCCAGTTCTTTATCCATCTAGCTAGTACACCCTGGATCCCATGCAACTTCACTTTCTCCATCAGCCTACCATGGGAAACCTTATCAAACGCCTTACTGAAGTCCATGTATATGACATCTACAGCCCTTCCCTCATCAATCAACTTTGTCACTTCCTCAAAGAATTCTATTAAGTTGGTAAGACATGACCTTCCCTGCACAAAACCATGTTGCCTATCACTGATAAACCCATTTTCTTCCAAATGGGAATAGATCCTATCCCTCAGTATCTTCTCCAGCAGCTTCCCTACCACTGACGTCAGGCTCACCGGTCTATAATTACCTGGATTATCCCTGCTACCCTTCTTAAACAAGGGGACAACATTAGCAATTCTCCAGTCCTCCGGGACCTCACCCGTGTTTAAGGATGCTGCAAAGATATCTGTTAAGGCCCCAGCTATTTCCTTTCACGCTTCCCTCAGTAACCTGGGATAGATCCCATCCGGACCTGGGGACTTGTCCACCTAAATGCCTTTTAGAATACCCAACACTTCCTCCCTCCTTATGCCGACTTGACCTAGAGTAATCAAACATCTGTCCCTAACCTCAACATCCGTCATGTCCCTCTCCTCGGTGAATACCGATGCAAAGTACTCGTTTAGAATCTCACCCATTTTCTCTGACTCCACGCATAACTTTCCTCCTTTGTCCTTGCATGGACCAATCCTTTCTCTAGTTACCCTCTTGCTCCTTATATATGAATAAAAGGCTTTGGGATTTTCCTTAACCCTGTTTGCTAAAGATATTTCATGACCCCTTTTAGCCCTCTTAATTCCTCGTTTCAGATTGGTCCTGCAATCCCGATATTCTTTCAAAGCTTCGTCTTTCTTCAGCTGCCTAGACCTTATGTATTCTTCCTTTTTCCTCTTTGCTAGTCTCACAATTTCACCTGTCATCCATGGTTCCCTGATCTTGCCATTTCTATCCCTCATTTTCACAGGAACATGTCTCTCCTGCACGCTAATCAACCTCTCTTTAAAAGCCTCCCACATATCAAATGTGGATTTACCTTCAAACAGCTGCTCCCAATCTACATTCCCCAGCTCCTGCCGAATTTTGGTATAGTTGGCCTTCCCCCAATTTAGCACTCTTCCTTTAGGACCACTCTCATCTTTGTCCATGAGTATTCTAAAACTTACGGAATTGTGATCACTATTCCCAAAGTAGTCCCCTACTGAAACTTCAACCACCTGGCCGGGCTCATTCCCCAACATCAAGTCCAGTATGGCCCCTTCCCGAGTTGGACTATTTACATACTGCTCTAGAAAACCCTCCTGGATGCTCCTTACAAATTCTGCCCCATCTCGACCTCTAACACTAACTGAATCCCAGTCAATGTTGGGAAAATTAAAATCTCCTATCACCACCACCCTGTTGCTCCTACATCTTTCCATAATCTGTTTACATATTTGTACCTCTATCTCACGCTCGCTGTTGGGAGGCCTGTAGTACAGCCCCAACATTGTTACCGCACCCTTCCTATTTCTGAGTTCTGCCCATATTGCCTCACAGCTCGAGTCCTCCATAGTGCCTTCCTTCAGCACAGCTGTGATATCCTCTTTGATCAGTAATGCAACTCCTCCACCCCTTTTACCTCCCTCTCTATCCCACCTGAAGCATCGGTATCCTGGGATATTTAGTTGCCAATCATGCCCTTCCCTCAACCAAGTCTCAGTAATAGCAATAACATCATACTCCCAGGTACTAATCCAAGCCCTAAGTTCATCTGCCTTACCTACTACACTTCTTGCATTAAAACAAATGCACCTCAGACCACCAGTCCCTTTGCTTTCATCATCTGCTCCCTGCCTACTCTTTCCCTTAGTCACGCTGACTTCATTATCTAGTTCCTTACAGGCTTTAGTTACTACCTCCTTACTCTCCACTGACCTCCTCATTTGGTTCCCATCCCCCTGCCACATTAGTTTAAACCCTCCCCAACAGCATTAGCAAAAGCACCCCCAAGGACATTGGTTCCAGTCCGGCCCAGGTGTAGACCGTCCAATTTGTAATAGTCCCACCTCCCCCAGAACCGGTCCCAATGTCCCAAAAATCTGAACCCCTCCCTCCTGCACCATCTCTCAAGCCACGCATTCATCCTGACTATTCTTTCATTTCTACTCTGACTATCACGTGGCACTGGTAGCAATCCTGAGATTACTACCTCTGAGGTCCTACTTTTTAACTTGGCTCCTAACTCCCTAAATTCTGCTTGTAGGACCTCATCCCGTTTTTTACCTATATCATTGGTGCCTATGTGCACAACGACAACTGGCTGTTCACCCTCCCCCTTCAGAATGTTCTGCAGCCGATCTGAGACATCCCTGACCCGTGCACCTGGGAGGCAACATACCATTCGGGAGTCTCGTTTTCGACCACAGAACCGCCTATCTACTCCCCTTACAATCGAATCCCCTATGACTATAGCCCTTCCACTCTTTTTCCCGCCCTTCTGAACAGCAGAGCCAGCCACGGTGCCATGAACCTGGCTACTGCTGCCTTCCCCTGGTGAGCCATCTCCCTCAACAGTATCCAAAACAGTATACCTGTTGTGGAGGGAGATGACCGCAGGGGACACCTGCGCTGCCTTCCTGCTCTTTCTCTGCCTTTTGGTCACCCAGTCCCTTTCTCCCTCAGCAACCCTAATCTGCGGTGTGACCAATTCGCTAAACGTGCTGTCCACGACCTCCTCAGCATCGCGGATGCTCCAAAGTGAGTCCATCCGCAGCTCCAGAGCTGTCATGCGGTCTAACAAGAGCTGCAGCTGGACACACTTCCTGCATGTGAAGGAGTCAGGGACATCAGCCGTGTCCCTGAGCTCCCACATTGAGCAAGAGGAGCATAACACAGGTCTGAGATCTCCTGCCATTTTTAATCTTAAGCTTAACTTAGTCTGAAACTTAGATAAATGAAAAAGGAACGAAAAGTTTTTACCAATCACACGATAAAAAACAAAGTAGAAAAAGCCTTTCCTTATCTACACACCACCGAGTCCTTTTTTTTTGGTTAGCCTCCTCCCACCCTTCTTCATCTAACCCCATCAACATATCCTTCTATTCATTTCTCCTTCATGTACTTATCTAGCTTCCCCTTAAATGCATCCATGTTTTTCATCTCAACTACACCCTAGCATAGTGAGGATTTATTAGTGACTATCTTCTTTTATGGCCCCTTGTTCTGGTCTCTCCCACAAGTGGAAACATCTCTCTATTTACCCTATGAAACCCATCTTAATTTTAAAGATCCTGCTCTTCTCTTTTCTCATGAAAAGCCTTCCAGCCTTTTCAATCTTTCCTGAGAGGTTATAACTATTATAACTATCATTCTAGTAAATCATTTTTGTACCTTCTCCACTGCCTCTATTTGCATTTTATAATATGGAGACTGGAACTGTTCACAGTATTCCAAGTATTGTCTAAACAAGGTTCTATACATAGTTTAACATAACTTCTCTGCTTTTCAATTCTATTCCTCTAGAAATGATCCCCAGTGCTTTGTTTGCTTTCTTAATGGCTTTATTAACCTGCATCACTACTTTTAGTGATTTGTGTATTTCTACCCCCAGATTCCTGTTCTTCTACCACATTTAGACACTTACTTTCTAAGCAGTCTATAACCTCCTTAGTTTTCCTGCCAAAATGTGCCACCTCACATTCATCTATAGTGAAATTAATTTGTCAATGACACACCCATTCTGCAAGTTTCTTAAAGTCTTCCTGTATTTTGTCACAGTTCTTCTCTGTATTAACGACACTCCCGGCCATGCCCCAATTTGGTGCCAGCCACAAATTTTGAAATGGGGAAGTAGCAGTTACCATAGCAACCCTGATGTTATCCTCACCCAATTTCCACATGGACACATTCCAGCAGGAGATCAGGGGATAGGGATCAGGACTGGAAAAGCTGTTTGCTTTATTTTAAGCTGGGGCATTCAGGACAACAGCAACAACCCCCAGAAGCTGAGCTAACCTTGCTCAGCACAGAGACGTTGCTAAACCGCAGCAAGGAAATGTAGGCCAGATTTTCCTGGGAAGTCACAGGAATACTGGATTATCTCCACCCCTTCTGTCATCCAATTTGACCCCTGCACACAGATGGAAGGAAATTAGAACTTCCTTCAGTCACGGTTACAAATAGCCACATAAAGACAAGGGAGAACTTCAGGAGCTGAACTTCATTAGCTGTTCATTCAAGAACATCTATTGAATCCCATTACAGAATGGTTAATTTTTGCTGTTATTATTTTCAGACCTACTTATTGTGGTTTCGCTCAAAGGATTGCTTCCATACACACCGTCATATCACCAGGTAGGAACTGCTCTTTAATTTCTATGATTGATATTTCAAATGAAAAACGTGCTGCCCCAATGGATTGGAACACAGTCCTTTCACTCCTGGGGCCCACAACAATGGAATGGAGGGACCCCTCTCTCTGTTGACTGTAAGGGTCTCATATAAAATGATCTGTGCAGGTTCAGCTAGTTATATTGGACAATATATCAATAGGCATTGAATTAGCAATCTCATCACTAGAGGTCACTGAGTGGCCGGTGTGATGCATCACTAAGTTCCTAATGGCTGAATTCCCTTTCCTACCAGCTACTGGAACTATTTCCTCAATCACTCCCCAGCACTGTCCCTTTCTGCCGAATACTAAGCATCCAAAACTGGCCTCACACAGGTATCCAAAATTAAAATTAATGGTCGGTAAAGCATGGGTTACACATAAGCATTTCCCCTTTACAACACCTTTACCCCAAGAGGTGAGGCATCACAGTAGGATCGTCCAATTAAACAATTCACTCTATATCTCTAACAACAACAACTTGCATATATATAGCATCTTTTACTGAGTAAAATGTTCTAAAGTAGTTGTCAAAAATTGACACCGAGGCTAAGAATGACCCATTAGGACAGGTGACCAAAAGCTTGGTGAAAGAGGTAAAGGAGAAAAGAGATTTGGCAAGGCAGAGAGATTTAAGGAGGGAATTCCTGGGCTTAAGACTTAGACAGCTGAAGGCATGGCTGCCAATGGCGGAAGTGAAGAAAATGGGGGACACATATGAGGCCAGAATTAAAAGAGTGCTGCAATCTCAGATGGTTGTAGGGCTGCAGGAGATTACAGAGATACTGAGGGGCATGGTGAGTCTGATCCCTGAATCAGACACTTCCTGAAGATGGTGTCCACTGTGACAGCCTCACCTATATAGAATTGGCCTGAACAAGCACAGGGGATCTCAAAGAATCTCAATCACCTATCTCCTCTGTTGTTAAATAGTCATTTAGTAGTACAGAACTTGAGCATTGCTGAAAATAGAGACATATTGTCGAAGCTTTTCATCTTGCACTCAAAATGACAATCACAAGATTAACCATTGAAAGGGAAAGCAACAACTTATACTGCACGATAAGAGAGTGCTGATTGGTTGGAAAGTGAACTCTGATCTAGGCACAGCTCTCGCAAACATCTTTGTTGCGTTCCATGAGAAACGTGTCTTTGAGAGACTGACACTTAACCACCTACCTCTTGCATATTTCCGTTATGTAAATGATGTGTTTGCTATATTTGAATCTGTATTTGCATGCAATAATTTCCTTACACGTCTTAAAGAGCTCCATCCTGCACTTAAATTTACCTTTGAATTGGAGCAGTCAAATGAGCTCCCTTTCCTTGATGTTTTTCTTTCTTTTCTTTTGGGCCTCCTTATCTCGAGAGACAATGGATACGCGCCTGGAGGTGGTCAGTGGTTTGTGAAGCAGCGCCTGGAGTGGCTATAAAGGCCAATTCTGGAGTGACAGGCTCTTCCACAGGTGCTGCAGAGAAATTTGTTTGTTGGGGCTGTTGCACAGTTGGCTCTCCCCTTGCGCCTCTGTCTTTTTTCCTGCCAACTACTAAGTCTCTTCGACTCGCCACAATTTAGCCCTGTCTTTATGGCTGCCCGCCAGCTCTGGCGAATGCTGGCAACTGACTCCCACGACTTGTGATCAATGTCACACGATTTCATGTCGCGTTTGCAGACGTCTTTATAACGGAGACATGGACGGCCTTGATGTACTAGTTGAGAAATCTGCTATGGGGTTCTCTACCATGGTCTACTATAAACCTACCTTCACTGGTCAATACATGCGTTGGGATTCTTACAGTTCCACATTGGTCCTTACATTGGTTATTCTTGCGATTGACCTGATGAGTGCAAGATGAAAAGCTTCGACAACATGTCTCTATTTTCAGCAATACTATTGTTAAACGTTGACATGGCCTCTGCTTTAGTCACTAACTTGCATAGTGTGTTCCACAGCCTCACAAACCTCTGTGTAAAAAAAAAAGTTTCTCCTGCTCCCTATCTTAAATCTGTTGCATTTAACCTTTGACCTACACCCTCTCATTCTAAACTCCACCAGCACTGAAAACAGCCTGTTTTGATCAGTGACCATTATTCTTCCCACATGCCCCTCACTAAAAGTAGCTCTTCAGGATTCAGTCATGCTAGCTTACTAACTTACATGTAGTTAAGGTTAATGCAGCATGATGTCCACTTTCTCCCAGGCGGTTGTAAAGGGGAAATGTTTATGTGTAACCCATGCTTTATTGACCATTAATTTTAATCCCTTTCATTTTGGATGCCTGTGTGGGGCAGTTGTGGATGCTTAGTTTTAGGCAGAAAGGGACAGTGCTGGGGAGCGATGGAGGAGATAGTTACAGTAGCTGGTAGGAGAGGGAATTCAGCTCTTGGGAATTTAGTGATGCATCCCAGTGAACTGGTTCCTTAATGCCCTCTGTCTACGAGGCACGCTGAGTAAATAAATCTCTTATAATTCCTTGGCTCTGCCTTTAATGAGGGTCTCCTGGACAGTGGGCATCAGGTTCCTAACAGACAAGAGTCTCACAGAAAAGCAACAAAAAACCTTGACCTCCAGCTTGTCGGAGTTGATGTTATTCCCATACAGGCTATCAATGGGATTGCCAACTCGGGACTCCTGGAGGTTTCATCAAATGACCCCCTGCCTCCAAACACCCCACTCAATCAAACAGCTTTATCCTCAAATCATATATTTTTAGAACTAGTAAACAAGATGTTCAAAAGATGAAAAAAAAAACACAATATTTTTAATGCCCATATGATTTTTCTCCTGAGTGTTGCTTGCAACAGTGTCCAGGAGATGAATCTTTCCTTCTTGGAGACTCTTGGACAATCCTGGAGTGTTGATAACCCGAGTCAACAAAAGGCTGGCCAACGATGGGCCGAATGGCCTCTTTCTGTGCCATAATGACTCTCTGAAATCTTCATAAATGCTGACAACCCAAACCAGCCCTGGATTTGGGCCTATGACACTTGGTTACACTGGAAGTGCAGTAGCGCCTGACCTGCAGGCGTACCCAACATCCCATCAGTTGTATGGGGAATTCTCGAATACATTCACCTCAAGCTCCTTGCCTCTTTAACTCTGTTGTAGGTGTGGGCTGATGCTGACCGTAGCCACAGACTTGGTGCTGTGGATGACTGCAGTGACTGATGATTCTATTCACATGGAGTTGGATGTTGAAGAGCACAATGGGAGCAGCACACACCTTAGAGGTATTTTTGCTGTCCAGCTGTATGGGCAAACATCCCATAATACTCCAGCTCCTTACTTTGCATTTTTCAGTTTCTTTTGCAAAACAAGAGAATGGTTTTTCATCCAGTTGGTTACTTTATTAGGACAGGAGATCATGTGGAAGGTGGAAAGAGAGGGCACAATGCTTCTCTACTGGGAGAATTGAGGCAGAATAATAAAAAAGAGTTACTTTTATTGGGCATCTTCACCCACAGCTTCATTGCAACATAGGCAGGGAAGCAGTTCCCAGACTACTGTCTGTGAGGAAAGATAGAACCTACATTGATATAGCGCCTTTCACAACCTCAGGATGCCCCAAAGCCCTTTATAGACAATTATGTACTTTTGAAGTGTAATTCCTGTTGTAATGTAGGAAACGTGGCAGCCAATTTGTGCACAGAAAGATCCCACAAATAGCAATGAAATAATGACCATAATTTTAATGATATTGGTTGAGAGATAAATATTTGCCAGAATATTAGGGAGCAGTCCCCTGCTCTTCTTCGAACAGTACCATGGGATCTTTTACATCTAACTGAGGGGGCAGACAGGATCATGGATTAATGCCTCATCTAAAAGACAGCACCTCTGCCAGTGTAGCATTCCCTCAGTACTGTACTGGGGGCATCAGCCTGGATTATAGTTTCCAGTCTCTAGAGTAGGACATGAGCACACAACCTACTGACTCAGAGGTGAAATTGCTACTCGCTGAGCCAATGTTGACAACATTTGCTATGGTGGATGGGTGGTCGATGAGGAGCGAGCAATAGAGAGAAAATCAGAGCATCTTCTCCCTTCAAAGTAAAATAAAAGGCAGAACAGGACCACCCCATGGCTGACCAACAGCTCAGTAGCGCCCCCTAAATAACTTGGACACTGTGCAGGAGATGCACACCTCACCCCACCTAAATGTTAGAACTCAGAAACCTATGATGGCTGACCCATAGACCACTGGCCAAATGGGCAAGTTCCATGGTGAGCTTCAGGGTCTCCATTACTCCCCAGAGATAGTATCCTGCGTCAACAGCAAGATTGCAAGACTGAAAGACTCATTCCCCAACATAGTGTACTCTGTGTACAGTATGTGCTACACAATGGGACAAAATACCATATCGACACACAGATATGCTGCCCCACATATAAGCTACACCCAAACCATAAGCCTCCCCAACCTGAAAAATATCTGAACTCATGTATAAGCTGCAGCCTCAACACACACTGATTTTGTTTAACAATGGAGGCCTTTTTGCAGGTTAATACTGCAATATCAAATGGCACATTGTACTGAGTGAGTAATTACAATAACATACTCCAATAAATTACAACTATCAGCAAACACTGAACAGGCTGGGGTTCATTTCCCTAGAAAAGAGAAGGCTGAGGTGTGACTAGATAGAGGTCTTTAAAATTATGAAGGGATTTGATAGGGTATTCGTAGAGAAGACTTGTGGGGAAGGCCAAAACTAGGGGCCGTATTACAGTAAAGACAGAAAATGCTGGAAGTACTCAGCAGGTCTGGCAGCATCTGTGGCGAGAGAAATTGAGTTAACGTTTCAGGTTCATGACCTTTTGTCAGAACTGTAAAATGTTAGAGACGTAACAGGGTTTAAGCAAATCCAGAGGCAGGGAGAGGGGGGTGGGGAGAACAGAAGGGAAGGTCTGTGATAGGGTGTAAGGCAGGAGAGATAAATATCAAAAAGGATAATGTTGTAAGGCACTATTTTAGATAATCACTAATAAATCCAATAAAGAATTCGAGAGAAACCTCTTTACTCAGAAAGTGGTTATAATATGGAACATGCTACCACGGGGAGCAATTGAAGCAAATAACAGATGCAGTTGAGGGGAAGCTAGAGAAACACAAGAGGGAGAAAAGAATTGGATACATTAATAAGGTGAGATGAAGTGAAGTGGGAGACTCCTGTGCAGCATAAATAGTGGCACAGAGCAGTTAGTGTTTCTGTGCTGTAAATTCTATGTAAGTCAATGCCTTCCAGCAAAAAGTGGGTACAATATTATTCAACTCATCAAATTTGCTTTATCATTATAGGTGACCTGAATATTACAGGCTACAGCTGTCATAGTGAGCTGTGTACCATTTTTCGAAAGGGCGTTGTTATCATGTACCCTTTTAACATAGAGTACTGCCTCATCTCCTCTACCATGCTCTACATCATGTGGACAAACATTGGAAGGACCATAGACCACCACGTAACTCATGCAAGATACAAGTTCAGAGGTTATGGCCTTGTTTTGGGACTACTACTAGGGTTAGTGGCGATAATTGCTGGATTGTGTATCTTTATCCTTTATCAGATAGAGACTGCAATTGATTCTTCAAAGCCCCAACCCTTTGTGCGGTTCTACATTTTCCACATTGTCTTGCTCTCGGTCATGTCTCTCTGCTCTGTAGCTGGTACAGCTGTCCACAGGTGGGAGGAGAGAGATGTCGACACCAGGGAGAACCCGACTCGCAGTCTGGATGTGGTTTTGCTGCAGGTCGCTGCTCTTGGCCAGTTATGCATCTCGTATTTCTCCATCGTGGCTATTGCGTCCACCCATCTCAGGCAGCCTGTGGATGTTCTCAATCTCACTTACTCCGTCTTCATAATCATCGAACATGTGCTGCAGAACCTCTTCATTATCGAGGGTTTACATAGACAACATGCCGCAGAGGAGCTATGCTTAAACTCTGGGGGGTTATATGAAAAGGACTCCACCACTGACCCTCAGAACATCAATGGGCAGGAATCATTTCCCTTAGAGATAGTCCATGGTGTCCATGAACCTACCACAGCAACACTAAAAACAAATACTGATGGACGAGATGAGCTGAGAGATGCTGATGGAACAAGGAACTGTTCTTTCCACCTGGACCTGAAGAGAACTTCCCAAATGTCTCTACAAACGGCTAACAAACTCAACTGGAAACGAAAGTTCCTGAAGGAGATCTCTGTTTTTATGATCATGTCTAACCTAATAGTAAGTTACCTTTGGTATCTTTTATCACAATTTTCCTACTTTCCCCTCTTCTCCTTGGCTAGCTGATACTTCCACAGGTTCTGGCAGCATCCCCAATACTTCATTAAATGATCATTTCTGCGAGGTGGCATGACAACAGGCTCCATCCTGCCCTCACCCTGTGACTACACTCAGCAGGCAGTCACTGCAGAAACTCAGCCTTACTCTCTCCTCCTTAGCTCAGGGCACCGAGGCCAATTGCAGCATCTCTATCACCACAATGGCTGGGATAAGCTACCTGGATCAGTCAGGAATTGAATCTTCCTGCTTGTGTGAAGAGACACCAAGTATCTGTCCAAAAGATCATTAGGAACTAGAACCTTTCTGGCTGCCAGAAGCATCAGGGACAAGTAGGAATATAGGAACAGGAGAGGCCACTGAGCCACTTGAGTTTATTCCTCTATTCTATTAGATCATGGCTGATATATACCTCTGCTGCATTTACCTGTTTTTGACCCATATCCCTCCATAACCTTACCTAACAAAAAAATCTATCGATCACACTTCCGAAATCTCCAAGTATCTTCCAGCCTCCACAGTTTTTTGGGGGAGACAGTTCCAGATTTCCACTCTCCCTTTGTGTGGAAAACTGTTTCCTGGTTTCACTCTTAAATGGTCGAGCTCTAATTTTGAGGTTATGCCCCTTGTTCTGGATTCTCCCACTCGAGAAAGTAATTTCTCGGTATCTAACCTATCAAAGCATTTTCTGATTTTGAACACCTCAGTTAGATCACCCCTTAATCTTTTAAACTCAAGTGACTACAAGCCAAGATTATGTAGTGTTTCCTCACAATTTCACCCATTAAGCCCCAGTATTATTCTGATGAATCTGCTCTGTTAATGCAATGCAAGTAAATAGCCCAAGCGGCAATTCCTCAGAGGTAAGGAGGGACATTGGAAATGTTCCAGATTAACACACTGCCTGAGATGTAAAGCTTGGCCCTTGCAGCATTGTGTGGATAAAATGGTAGCACTGTTGCCTCTAAATCAGAGGATTGTGGGTTCAAGGCCCACTCCAGATTCCTGAGCCCGTAATCTAGGCTGACTGTCTAAGGGAGTGCTGCACTGTCGGAGGCGCTGTCTTTTGGATGCAACGTTAACGCGAGGCCCTGCCTGCTCTCTCGGATGGATGGAAATGATCCCCTGAATCTCTTTCAAAGAAGAGCAGGAGCGTTTTCTGGTGATTTGGCTGATATTTATCCCTCCACCAACGTCACTAAAACAGATTAACGGGTCATTTATCTTTTGGTGGGGGGGGGAGGGGGGGTAATAGTAACCTAAGACTGGATCAACCACCCGATTAACTTCCTATTGGAGTCGATCAAAATTAAATCTGGCAGAGAATAAACAGGCGGCCAATTAGATCCCATTAGTTTCCTGCCGGTCAAGTTAAAATGACCACCACGGCATTTGTGGGATCATGCTGTGTATAAATTGGCTTCCGTGTTTACCTCTAAAACAACAGGGACTATATTTCAAATGCAGTCCATTGGTTATGAAGCACTTCAGGATGTCCTGAGGATGTGAAATCCAAACTCTTTCCACATCAGTCCAATGCCCTTTAAGAATTAGCAAAACTATCTAAACATCCAAACAATAAGCCCAAGGCACACAATGAATGATCAGGGCAGTTTGAACTGACTTCGATATCATTACAGAAGTTTAAGGTGTTGAACAAGCTCATTTGGCCCACCATTACTGGGCTGGCTGTTTGCTACAGCCAGCAGAAGATAATCTCACTGCCCTTCTCTCCAAACAGTCCCGGATCTTTCTCTGCTTCAAATATTTAATCATTATTCCTCAAAAGATGAAACGGTCTCTCTTTCAATACTCCCTGTGGCAAAGCAATCCTTTCCTCCATCAGCCCTCGGTGGAACGAGATTTCTCCTAACCTCTCCTCGCTCTGTGACCATTATATTCATGTCCCTTCATCACTGACTCCCCAACCGGAGGGAATAATCTTTCCCTGTTCACTCTGTCCAAACCCTTCATAATTTTCAAATCTCAATTAAATCTCCTCATCTTTCTCTGTTTCAGTGGAAACTCGTGAATCTTCACTGTACTCTCTCAATGGATTTAATGTGCTTTCAATAATGGTTTGCCAAGCACTGCACACAGTCCTCTAATTGGCCTAACCAATGCTTTTGAACAAATTTATCAGTACATCTTTATTCTTGCACTCAATGCCCCTATTTATAAAGCCCAAAATACTGTTGGTACTTAAGGGTTTATCACAGACTTTCACTATGTATTTCACCTCCTGGGTCTCTCTGTTCAGCTCCAGCCTTCTATATTTTTCTCCTGAGTCTATGCTCCCATTGTTGCTTTCCTTTTCTCCAAACTGGGAGTTCTGGATGTTGGCAATGTGCAACTAACTCAGTAACAGCATGGGTTAGAGACACAGTAAATGTTCCTCTACACTGTCCCATCAAACATTTCCGAAGCAGGTACAACACAGGATAGATATACAGCAAATATCCCTCTACATTGTCCCTGGTCACACTGTTTCAGCGTACAGACTTGGTTACACAGTCCAGGAGTAGAGATGCACTGCAATGTCATAGTCTGCAACTGCTTGGTTTATTTGTGCATAACCCGGTATATTTCTAGTCCTACAATAAATGATTTCAGTTTGTGCCTGATAGCAGATGTGACCACACAGGGTGAGTGACTGAATTTTGTTCTTTTCCAGCTCTGGATTATGCCTGCATTTGGAGCTCATCCCCAGTTTGAAAATGGCCTTGAGAGACAGTTCTATGGCTTTTCTGTCTGGTTTGCCATCCTGAATTTTGGGCTCCCACTGGGAGTTTTTTACCGGATGCATTCTGCTGGCAATCTACTGGAAATCTGTCTCACTGCCTGATTCGTCACTCTCGCTTACTGAAGGGCAAATCGCTGCATGATACTTCACTCTGTTCCTGAAGAGTAAATCACTGCCTCATACTTCAATCTCCATTACTGAAGAGTAATTCACTGCAGATTCTTCACCCTGTCACTGAAGAATAAAACACTGTCTGATTTATCACTCCCTGTTACTGAAGAGCATTCACAAGTTCTCAGATACTGAAGCAGTCCATGTAAAAATGCAGCAAGACCTGGACAATATCCAGGCTTGGGCAGATAAGTGGCAAGTAACATTTGCACCACACAAGTGCCAGGCAATGACCATCTCCAACAAGACAGAATCATACCATCTCCCCTTGACATTCAATGGCACTGAATCCCCCACTATCAACATCCTGGGGATTACCATTGTCCAGAAACTGAATTGGAGTCACCATATACATATCGTGGCTACAAGAGCAGGTCAGAGGCTAGGAATCCTGCAGCGAGTAACTCGCCTCCTGACTCCCCAAAGCCTGCCCACCGTCGACAAGGCATAAGTCAGGAATGTGATGGAATACTCTCCACTTGCCTGGATGGGTGCAGCTCCAACAACATTCAAGAAGCCCGACAGCATCCAGGACAAAGCAGCCCGCTTGATTGGCACCCCATTCACAAA
This sequence comes from Heterodontus francisci, assembly GCF_036365525.1. Lineage (NCBI taxonomy): Eukaryota > Metazoa > Chordata > Chondrichthyes > Heterodontiformes > Heterodontidae > Heterodontus > Heterodontus francisci. The sequence goes on from NC_090396.1 coordinate 14,420,161, forward strand.
CATTCACTCCCTCCACCACCGACGTACAGTGGCAGCAGTGTGTACCATCTACAAGATGCACTGCAGCAATGCACCAAGGCTCATTAGACAGCACCTTCCAAACCTGCGACCTCTGCCAACTAGAAGGACAAGGGCAGCAAATACATGGGAGCACCACCACCTGAAAGTTCCCCTGCAAGCCACACACCATCCTGACTTGGAACTATATCACCGTTCCTTCACTGCCGCTGGGTCAAAATCCTGGAACTCCCTTCCGAACAGCACTGTTAGTGTACCTACCCCACTTGGACTGCAGCGGTTCAAGAAGGCAGCTCACCACCACCTTCTCAAGGTCAATTTAGGGATGGGCAATAAATGCTGGCATAGCCAGGAACGAATAAAAAAAAAATCAGTGTCTGATTCTTCACTCCCTGTTACTGAAGCGCAAATCACCACCTGATTTTTCATGCCCTGTTACTGAAGAGTAAATCCCTGCCTGATTCTTCACTCTGTCACTGAAGAATAAATCACTGTCTGATTCTTCACTCTCTGTTACTGACGAGTAAATGATTGCCTCACACTTCAATCTCCATTACTGATGATTAAATCACTGCCTGATTCTTCACTCTCTTGCTGAAAAGTAAATCATTGTCTCATTCTTCGCTCTCTGTTACTGAAGAGCAACAGATGAGATGTATCCAAGGCTGTTGTGTGAGGCAAGGGAGGAGATAGCAGGGGCTCTGACACAAATTTTCAACTCCTCTCTGGCCACAGGAGAGGTACCAGAGGATTGGAGGACAGTGAATGTGGAACCATTATTCAAGAGGGTTGTAGGGATAAACCAGGTAATTAAAGGCCAGTGAGTCTAACATTAGTGGTAGGGAAATTATTGGAAAGAATTCTGAGGGACAGGATTAATCTCCACTTGGAGAGGCAGGGATTAATCAAGGATGGTCAGCATGGTTTTGTCAGGGAAACATCATGTTTAACAAATTTGATTGCATTTTTCGAGAAGGGGACAAAGTGTGTAGATGAGGGTAACGCAGTTGATGTCGTCTACATGGTACAGTAAGGCTTTTGATAAGGCCCCACATGGGAGATTGGTCAAGAAGGTAAGAGCCCATGGGATCCAAAATTGGCTTAGTGGCAGGAGACAGAGGGTGATGGTCGAGGGTTGTTTTTGCGATTGGAAGCCTGTGACCAGTGATGTACCACAGGGATCGGTGCTGGGACCCTTGTTGTTTGTAGTGTACATTAATGATTTAGACGTGAATATAGGAGGTATGATCAGTAAGTTCGCAGATGATACGAAAATTGGTGGTGTTGTAAATAGTGAGGAGGAAAGCCTTAGATTACAGGGAGATATAGATGGGCTGGTAAGATGGGCGGAGCAGTGGCAAATGGAATTTAATCCTGAGAAGTGTGAGGTGATGCATTTTGTGAGGACTAACAAGGCAAGGGGATATACAATGGATGGTAGGACCCTAGGAAGTACAGAGGGATCTTGGTGTACTTGTCCATAGCTCACGGAAGGCAGCAGCACAGGTAGATAAGGTGGTTAGGAAGGCATATGGGATACTTGCCTTTATTAGCCGAGGCAAAGAATATAAGAGCAGGGAGGTTATGATGGAGCTGTATAAAACACTAGTTAGGCCACAGCTGGAGTACTGTGTACAGCTCTGGGCACCACAATATAGGAGGGATGTGATTGAACTGGAGAGGGTGCAGAAGAGATTCACCAGGAATTTGCCTGGGTTGGAGCATTTCAGCTATGAAGAGAGACTGAATAGGCTAGGGTTGTTTCTCTTAGAGCAGAGAAGGCTGAGGGGGGAACCAAATTGAGGTATACAAAATTATGAGGGGCATCGATAGGATAGATAGGAAGAAGCTTTTTTTCTTAGCGGTGGAGTCAATAACCAG